>NW_027439453.1:0-62500 GCF_964188355.1 Buteo buteo
GGACAGCCCTGCCTGCGCCCGGCCGCTCTTCGGCCGTGCTGGGAGCGCGGTCCGGCCGACAGACGCCCCAGCGAAAAGACGCTCCAGCTAATCGCGCCTCCTGCTCGTTACAGCTGCAGGTACTTTTGCCTCTGGCTAATGCACGCTCCAGACAGCGGACACCCCGCCTCGTTCCAGCTCCCGCTTGCTACAGTTCTGGCTCCTTGAAGCCCCAGCTCCGCACTGAAGCTCCGGCTGATTTCAGCTGCTTCTCCTTACAAGCTCCAGCTACGTGCAACGGTCTGGGCTTTCCATAAGGTTATCTATCAACTGCTGTCAACACTGGAGCGTTAGGATTAAACATCAGAGTTACACGCCAAGTAAATATCCATTAGTTTGGGCGATTAATTACTTGACGACTATTCTGAGCGGCGCAGAAAGAAGAGCTGGACTCAAAGAGGGCACGTGGGGTCTGAAAAGCACCTTTCCCCCCCGCAGACCATCACAGATGTTGAGTTCGGCCTGCTGCGTGCCGGCCTCCCGCACTTCGGCGTCCGACACAACCAGACCCCCATCTCCGGGGAGGGACCACGCACCCTGCCTGCCCCCCGCTTCCCCCCGCAGCCCCCAACACCCTCCCACCCGCCTGCAAAACCAGCCAAGCCGGCTCCCGCTTTTGGCCCCCACACCAGCTGACTCGGGGCCCATTTGGGAGCCAAAAAACCCGGCCGCTGAGCCTGTTCTCAAGGCCCAAACACGCAGGGCCGGACCTCTGTTTCTGGGCCCAAAGCTGCGCAGCTCGGTCTGTTTCCGAGCCCCCAAATCAGCCACGCGAGCCTGTTGTCAAGCCCCAGGAACGGAAAACTTGTTCTCCATTTCTGACCCTGCAGTGCCCACGGGCGACGCCGAGCGTAGCCACCCCACAGCCCTGCACCCCCGGGGCCCCACACGTAGTTTCGGGGAGTGCTCGGGACCTGCGGAGGGCCCGGCCCCACGCCTCTGCGGGGCAGCCCCAGCACAGGCAGGGCGTCGCTTCACGATTGCCGTTTCAGGCTTTATTTCCCCGCCACCAGCGGCACGGCCAGGCCCCCACCCCAAACCCCCCAGCCGAAGCACCCCCGCGGGTAGCCGGGCCAAGCCACCCGGAAAACAAGAAAACCAAAGAGGGAACAAGACAGAGACCGTGGGGAAAGGCAAGGAGAAGGACACAGAAACAGAGAGAGCGCGGGAGGGATAGGGAGCAGGACAGAGAGATGGAGCAAGAAAGGAAAAAAGGACGGGAGGCAGAACCAAGGGAAAGAGAGACAAGGATGGGGAGCAGGACAAAGGGACGGAAGAGGAAAAAAAAAATAGCAACGGGCTGCAGGACAGAGATGAAGGGATTCAATAGACACAGGGAGCATGACAGAAGGACAGAGAGGAGACAGACAAAAGGGACAAAGAGCAGGCCAGCATCGGAGGGGAAAAAACCAGCTGCGATGGGCAGTGGGAGAGAGATACGGAAAAAGAAAAAAATACTGAGGAACAGAAAAAAGAAAGAAGCGACAGCTAGCTGGACAGGGGGACACAGTTAGAAAGGGCGGGAGAGGGAACGGGGCAGAGAAAGACAGACAGAAAAGGTAGCGAAAGAAAGCAAGGCAGAGGGACAGCAAACAGGGCGGGGGGGGGGAAGGGACAGGGGTCTGGACAGAGGTGGAGAAATAAGCAGCAGGGACAGAGAAAAAGAGACAGAAAGAGGGACAGGGAACATGGCAGAGAAGGAAAAATCAGGACAGCGGCAGGACGGAGATCAAAAACTGGGACGGTCCTCAGGACAGAGAGGAATACGAATACGAGCAGGGAGCGGGACAAAGGGATACAGCGAGAAACGACGGGACAGGAAGCAAGACAGCGCGACAGACAAGAACAATGACAACGAGAGAGAGAGAGCGTGCGCGTGAGAAGCACAGGGGGTTGGGAAATTTAGAAAGAGAGGTATCAGGAGCCCTGCAGAGAGAGGGAGGGTGAATAAAAAAAGGGGCAGGAAGCAGCACAAAGGGTCACAGAGAGTAAGAGATGAACAGGAAGGAGGACGGGGACAGTGAGATCCAGAATGACAAAAATAAACAGCAACGGCGAGCAAGACAAAGGGATAGAGACAGAAACAGAAAGTAGGAAGAAGAGAGATAGGAAGGCAGGGACACAGAGCGACACGTACAGGTACGGAGAGGAAAAGAACACTAGGGGAACAGGCCAGAGAAATTGGGAGGCGGGGAAAGAGGCGGATGCAGATCAGGACAAGGAGATGGAAAAGGAAAAAACAGCGACTGGCTGCAGGACAAAGACGGGGCGGGGAGAGGGAGAGGGAGCAGGACAAGAACGCAGAGAGAAAAAGAAAGGGGGGCAGTCGAAGGAAAGGGGGGGGGGGAAGAGGGAGCAGGACAAGAGAATAGACAGAAGAGGAGAGGTACAGGGAAGCAAAATAAAAATAATAAAAAACAAACAAACAAACAAACAAGTCACAGCAGCAAGAGAAAGCGAGGGGGTCAGGAGAGGGGGAGGGAGGGAGGGACCGGGAGGCACAAGAGGAGCGACAGGGCCCCGGAGGCCCAGGACTCACCACAGCTCTCGCTCTTGGAGCTGCCAGGAGACCTTGCCAGTGCAGACGCTTCTTTCTCCTTCTCTCCTCCCTTCCTCTTCTGTAACTCCAGTCGCTTGGCTCTCCTCCACATAACGGAACACGCGAGCGTCTCGCGGCTCTTACGAGATGAGGCCTCCTAGACACGTAGCCTCGCTCGCTCGCTCACTACGTGGCCGTACCGCGCTGCTGGTCATGCATACAGACCCTGGCAGCCTGACCTGCTGCGGACTACGAGGAGGGATCCTCCCACACCCAGAGAGGCAGGCTCTCTCTTGCCTGCAGCGGGAGGCAGCTGCCAGCCAGATGGCCTTCCGTTTCTTCTTCTTTACTTTTCTGTGGCCTCTCCAGCTTCAGCAGCTCCCGTCCACAGCCAGCAAGCGCTCCGCCTGTCCCTCTGTGCTCCCGCGCCACGAGGAGAGGGAGGCCAGGCAGAGACAGCCCACGCGAGCCTGAGGCTGCTGCAGTCAACGGCATCCCCGGGGACGAACGGACAACCGCACTCACAGCGTGGCCTCTGGGAGAGGGAAAGAGGCAGCAGTGACCGTTATTACTGTAGCTCGACCCTGGCCAGAGCCCCTCCTTCCGCAGGGGCTTCCGCAGACGCCGCTCGTTCCCCGCGCCGCTGCTAACGGCACCCACGTTCAGGGAGACTCGAGAACATGGGAGGGCCAGCTTGCTGCCCTCACGACAGGGCTCGGGGGCTGCCTGCGGCTACAGCACAGGCTTCAGGGGAGGGGCTGGAGCTGGGGGCAGCCGCACGGGCCGAGCGGGGCCGGGGGAAGGCGCCGGGGGAGCTCCGGCGACTCGGGGAGGCGCCCGCTGGCCGCGCCTGGGGGGTGCCCGCCTCCGTCCCCTCTTCCCTTCTATCGGCTCTCGGGGAACTGCCTGGCGCTGCCCTGGCCCGGCTCGCCTCCGGCGGACCGGGAGCCTGCCGCGGCGGCCGCTTCGCAGCTTCCCGTCCCGCCAGCGCCCGGCGGCCAGCGGGCAGGAGGCACCCCCCCGCCCCCGCCCCCGCCGGAGGGGATCGCTCGCCTCACCCGCGGTCCCGGCGCTCGCCCGCTGCCGCCCAGACCCGCGCCCTGCGCGCCACCACGCTGCACCCGGACACCGCGCATGCGCCGGAGGGGCCGGAGCCGACGAGCGAACGCCGGGCTGCCCCACGCGCAGGACGGCGCATGCGCCCGGGTCGCGCGTCCGCACGGCTGGTCGGGGAGCGGGTGCAGCGGGAAGCCCGCGGAAAACCACACGAAACCGGCAACGCTCCTGCGTCTGACCTGGTCGGACTCCGGGGGCCGCGGCGGCAGCAAGGACTACGCCGCGCCCGAGAGCCACGCTGCCGCCCGGCCGCCGAGTCCGCGAAAACTACAGCTCCCGGCATGCCCCGGGAGGCAGCCCGCCCTGCTGCCTGACCCCGAGGGGAAGCCGCTTCCGTTTCCGCCCACCCCCACGCCGGCGCAGCCGCAGTTCCCGCCGAGCCCCCAGCGCCGCTCCGGGCAGCTCCGGCGCGCTTTCGCCGCCCGGCTCCGGCACGGCGCGGCGCGGCACCCCCCCGCCCGGCTCCGGCTCCGGGCAGCGGCCGCCGCCGCCGCTCCGTGCGTCCCACACAGACCCCGCCGTCCTCCTCGGGGCTTTCCCCGGAACCCGCCGGCCGGCTGCGCAGCCCCGCCACGGGGCCCGGTGAGCACCCCCCCCGCGCGCGCACGTGGTCCCAGCCGCCCTGCGCCCCCCCCCCCCTCGCGCGCACTTGCTCCCAGCCCCCCTGTGAGCCCCTCCCCCGTGCGCACTTCCTCCCAGCCCCCCCGCGCGCACTTGCTCCCAGCTGCCCTGTGAGCGCACTCCCCCCCCCGCGCGCACGTGGTCCCAGCCGCCCTGCGCCCCCCCCCCCGCGCGCACTTGCTCCCAGCCCCCCTGTGAGCCCCCCCCCCCCGCGCGCACTTGCTCCCAGCCCCCCTGTGAGCCCCCCCCCCCGCGCGCACTTGCTCCCAGCCCCCCTGTGAGCCCTCCCCCCCGCGCGCACTTGCTCCCAGCCGCCCTGTGAGCCCACCCCCCCCCCCCCGCGCGCACGTGGTCCCAGCCCCCTGTGAGCCCCCAGGGCTCCCCCCCGGCCTCTGCACCGGCGGCCCCCACCTCCCCCGGGCCACCCCCGCCTCCGACGTTCGCCGTCCGAGGGGCGCCCGGCCCCGCTCACCTTCTCCCGAGGGGCAGCCGCAGCCCGGCCACCGCTCCGCTCCGCTCCTGCCTCGGCTCCCACCGGCCCCGCCCCGGCCCCTCCCCCGGCAGCCCCCCCTTTCCAGGGAGGGGACGGCCCCAGCAGCCTCACTGCCCGCACCTGCGGCTCCTCCAGCCCCGGCCCGCAGCTGGGGGACCGAAACCCGGAACAAAACTTCTCAACACCCATGGGAAGTTAAGCAGCAGGCACTTCCTCGATTGAATGAAAGGTGGCAAGAGTCATCTCATTTGGAAGGGGTGTTAACTGGGGTCAAAATACAGATTTGAATACCCATCTTATTTTAGTTCTAAGACTTGGCGATTGCCAGGTATCATCTTTTCCATTTACCCGGGTCCACCAGCGAGGCCACAAGGGAGATTTCTTCCAGAGAGAGGAGAGAGTTATTAAGGCTGAAGTCCACGATTTGCCTTTCTCCTTCATGAAAAGGTGAGTGGATCATATATCATCACTAGTCACCCAAACAGTTAACCCTGAACTTTTCACCTGTCCTTTAATACAGTCAACTCCAAGCTAAATGTTTTCCGTTATTAAGAGGCGACCAAAGATCATGTAAAATATTATTATACTTTCTACAAACACATCCCCATCTGAGAGCTTTAGCTACTAGAGAAAGTCGTTGGAGTTTGGGGTCAGAGGAGCTGCAAGTATAAACCTTCATTCAGCTCTGTTTAGGATGTGTGATTTTTCTCTGGTTGTCTAAACCAGTCTAAATTTCCATAGACGGTCCCGACTCTGGGTGGCTCTGACAAGGATCCTGGAACTCCAGGAAATTCTAAACATCGTTTTATATTTTAAATATGATCCCAAGTTCCTTCCTGCACTTGTCGCTACGGTTTTGGCAACTGACAGCCCCAAGGGCTGCCTGTACAAGTTTCTCCCGAAGGGCGAGTAAATTAATTCTTTTGTCCATGAGGTGGATGGTTTGGTAATGTTATAATTCACAACGCTCTAATTCCTTCTTTCAAATTTAAAAAAAATAATTGCCTTTTAAATCCATCCCATTTAATTTGCTAAAATGATTCTCATTGTTCTGCATCTTTTCTCAAGTTTTGGTTAAATTCAATGTCAGTATTCTCCACGGAACTAGATTTTCATCTGACTTTGGAATCGGAAGGCAGGCTGTTACTGAGGTTCAATTTTGTGTCTTTACAAAACTTTGAATCAGTTACAAAACTAGATTTTTGGTTTTTTAAACCAAATTACAAAAACGGTTAATATCAAGATTAACACAGCTCAAACAATAATTGTTTCATTTTGTTTATCTCATGTTTGGAACCCCTCAAAAAAAAATACATACACCCTCTAAACACACAAAAAGATTATTGCCCTCGACAATATTCCTAATAGCAACCCCAATAGTATAAACTTTACACAGCTGTTTTCCCAAATAGATAATGTGAAACTTACTTATAGATTTTCAGTTTTAAAGGGCCAGTTTCTTTAGACTTCCAATTTCTTGTTGGTGCTTTCTTTATTCTTGAATAATGAAGCCAAGGTTCTTCTCCCAGACCTTTACCGCTATAAGGGTTGTTAAAATGACTCGATACGGTCCTTTCCACTTCTCAGTGATTTTACATACATTCAGTCTCCTGGTCGGAAGGGATGCGCTGCTACGTCCAATTCTAAGGGTCCAGCTGTGGAGACATACTGACAAAGTTCTTGAAAAGAATTGCTTAAAGAAATCATAACACCTTTTAAAAACCTATCTCCAAAGGCACTCAAGATACTCAGAACATAGGACTCTTGATATGGTCTTTCATAAAACATTTCATAATGACTTAAATTTTCTTTCTCTTCTGGCTATACTCTGATTCTTAATAGAGCCATGGGTAATGCTTTAACCCACGTGAGGAGTGAGGTTTCCTGACAAATTTTACTCGACTGTTGCTTAAGGGTATAGTTCATTCTCTCTCTCTCTCTCTCCCCCCCTCCCTCTCTTCCCCCCCCCCCGCCCCCCCCCCGCTTGTGGTCTGTATGGGGTGTGATAGTCTCAATCTATAGATAATACTTTGCTCAGCTTGTCTCATAATCTTTGCTATAAAATGAGGGCCATTGTCAGATGACATTCTTACAGGCACCCCACATTTTGGTATTATCTCTTTGAGCAAGACTTTGACTACTTCCCTTGCTTTCTCGGTGCGACAAGGGAAAGCCTCGGGCCACCCAGTAAAGATATCAACTAAAACTAGGATAGATCCTTCTTTTCAAGGCAATTCTATAAAGTCAATTTGCTAATATTCTCCTAAAAAATTTCCTTATTTCATAATCCCAAAGATGATCTTATTACTGATTCGGGGACATTTTTATATATAAATTTCACATCCGCTTCTAATTGTTTAAACAATCTTTGTCGTATTTCACTTTCTGTTCCCCGATATACTTTGTGATGTTCAGCTCGGGCAATTTCTCTTATTATTGTGGGTGGGACTATTATTTGACCTGTCGGTGTTACAGCCTATCCTGTTTCATTTTGTTAGCCTGCAATCTAATAATTAATTCTTCATCTTTTTCGTTATAATTTGGAGTTTCTTTAGGCAATTTTATACTTTTCTCTGGAACTAGTGCTAGGATGCCTTTTTCCGCAGCCTCTTTAGCAGCTTTATCGGCCAGTCGGTTACCTGCGTTCGGACCGGTCTTACCTAACTGATGTGCTTTACAGTGCATTATCGTGACTGCTGTTGGTTTTTGAATGGTTTCTAACAATTTCAGTACTTGTTCTGCGTGCTGAATGGTGGTTCCTTGCGCGGGTAACGGTCCTCTTTCTCTCCGTATCGCTCCATGCGCACGTACTACTCCAAAAGCATACTTTGAGTCTGTCCAAAAGTGTTGACTCGCTTTCCTTGACTTAGTTCCAGAGCTCGAATGAGAGCTATCAATTCAGCCTTTTGGGCAGATATCGTCGAAGGCAAAGTTGGCAACACAATTACCTCCTCAGTAGTTATTGTCTATCTTGATAAACGTTTTCCTTCACAGATGGAACCGCTTCCGTCGGCATACAGTTCCCAATCTGTTTCTTCTAGCGGCACATCTCAGAGATCCAGTCAGCTGGAGTAAACTCTTTCGATTGTCTGCAAGCAGTCACGTTCCAGTTCTCCTCCTTTAACTTGATCGGTTGTTGAAAACGCAACAGGGTTAACGGTGGTAGTAGTGTTTAGGTAAACATCATCTTGTTCCAGCCACACCACTTGGTATTTCAGCATCCTGCTAGGGGATACCCAATGCCCCCCTCTCTGTTTTAGCACAACAGTTATCATATGGGAAACGTACAGTAATCCTTTGTCCTCTAATCCTTTGTCCTCAGGTGAACTTACGAGCTTCCTGGATCAGTAGCACAGTTGCAGCGACGGCTCTCGGACGACCAGAGCATCCCAGACTCACATTACCTAATCGCTTCGAGAAGTAGGCCACAGCTCGCCCACTTGGCCCTACGTATTGGGCCAGGATACCCAGAGCTATACCTCCTCTTTCACGAGCAAAAAGTTCAAGTGTCTTCTTTGTGAGATCTGGCAGGCCTAGGGCTGGCACCCCTCTTACAGCCTGTTTCAGTTCTTGGAAAGTAGCTTTCTCGGCATCGGTCCAATCCATCGTTTGAGGTTTTGAGCTGCTCCTATAAAGGTCGGGCCAGCAAGCCACAACTTATAATCTACAGGTGACACCACTCGACCATTCCCGGCAACGCTCGTCATTAATTTTTTTCGTCTTAGGTTCGGGGAGACGACAAATTGCCTCTTTTCTCTCAGTTCCCAATTGTCTCTGTCCTTTTAGGATTTTAAAACTCATTTAAATAAGTTTCTTCTTTCTGGGTTATTTGGGTTTTTTTCTTTTGACGCTGGATATCCACCGATTCCCCAAAAGTTCAAAAAGTTAATAGTTAGCTTTGTGCATTGTTCTTCCGTCTCAGCTACAATTAACAGATCATCCATATATTTCAGCAAGATTTCTTGATTATTTTCTTTCTTCCAAATCTCTAATTCTCGTGCCAATTGATTTCCAAAAATGGTAAGACTATTCTTAAAGCCTTGAGGCAAGACTGTCCGCGTATATTGTGTTTTTCTCCCAGTCTCAGGATTTTCCCATTCCAAAGCAAAAACCCCTTGACTACTGGGATCCAAGGGAATACGGAAAAAGGCATCTTTTCGGTCTAACACTGTGAACCATTCTTGTTTCTCCGTTAGGGTTGCTAACAAAGTATAAGGATTTGCTACTACCGGATGAATATCTTGTACTATTTGATTTATTGCTCTGAGGAGGTCTTGAACTAATCTACCATCTTTTTCATTAGCCTTTTAACAGGCAAGATCGGGGTGTTATATCTGGATTCGCATTCTATTAACAATTTGTATCTTAAAAATGTTTGTATTACCATTGCTAACCCTTTCCGACTTTCCGGTCTTAGGGGGTATTGTTTAATTCTTACCGGATTCCATCCTGGCTTTAAATCAACTCTCACAGGTTCTGCTTTTTGGATTTACCAGGAACTTCCCAGTCCAGACGATTGGAATTACAGCATTAGACTTTGACTGGTATAATCTTCTGCTTTCGGTAACCATCCTGTTAACAACAAAGCCACTGCTTCGATACGTTTAGTTTCTGGAATTGAAGTTTTAATCTCTCCATTTTTTAATTTAACTTCTGCCTCTAAGTTCTCAAATAGATCTCTCCTTAACAGGGTTTTAGGAGAATCTGGCACATACAAAAACTGCTGAGTGACCCATTGCTTTCCTAATTTCATTGTTAAAGATTTAAAGAAGGGTCTAGTTTCTCGTTCACTTGTTGCACCGACACCACCAATTTCTTCAAAACTTAACTCTCCCTCTAAGGTATTTAAAACTGAAAAGGTGACTCTAGTGTCAATTCAAATTCCATTTTCTGTTCTCCCGGTTTAGCTGTAACCAGAGGTTCTGCTGGGAGACTCCCCGTCAGATACGTTCACTTAAAAAGAACAAATCTACCTATGGCACTTTATTCCATTTACTCTCTCTCTCCTACAAAACAACAGTAATTGCAA
The DNA here is from genome assembly GCF_964188355.1 of Buteo buteo. Taxonomy (NCBI): domain Eukaryota; kingdom Metazoa; phylum Chordata; class Aves; order Accipitriformes; family Accipitridae; genus Buteo; species Buteo buteo. The sequence goes on from NW_027439453.1 coordinate 9,838, forward strand.
TATAGTATTGTAACTCAAAGTTCTGTTTGTTTACCATTTTTCCTGCAATTCACCCCAATGTGCCAATAAACGTCCCAACGGTGATGGTTTTGGTAACTTTTCATCAGCGGTTCCATTTCCTGCACTCTTATTCTTAAACAATTTTGCTGATGCCTTTATACTTCTATACATTCAAATACCAAATACCAAACAAATGCAAATGACAGTTGTCCCAAATAATACACAAAGTCCAACCCAGCAATAGCTTTCGCTTATGACTTACGGGCAGACGCCTAGGCTTCCACTGCAGACGGGTACCCTCCAAGCCCCAACCCTGCGAAGCTTTCGCCGCGCCTCACGGGCAGGCTTTCCAAACAAATTCCAAAGCAGCGGCGCCTTACCTTTTTTTCCAGGGAACGCTGCGAGGAGCTTTGCGAGTCGAGGGTGACGGTTCTCCACGAGAATACCTCGGTGCCGGCCGGAGTTCGATCGACACTCGATCTCGTCCAGTCTCACTCGCAAGGTCCCATCTGGGTCGCCAAAACCGTTCCCGAAATCCGGAATAAAACTCCTTAACACCAACCTGAAGTTAAGCAGCGGGCACTTTGTTTATCGCAGCGCTGGGGACACGGGGGATCGCTCCTCCAAAGGCGTGTCCCGCTTAGTATCAAAATCCATCAGTTTTTACAGACTTTTCCTGTCAGGTCATTGTTACCTAAGCTCCTTCCGTAAAAATGCATACTATGCTCGTTCTTAAATTTAACCTTTATAATGATCGGTCCTTTGATTATATAACCTTATCAATATTCTTATTTAAAAACAATCATTGGTCAGTTACACTTAGCTCTGCTGACTGGCATCTTCGATCCTCAAATGGAGATGGGAAGGGTAAGGGGGTTTCCAAGCAGCAAACTGGCGTCCCCGACGGTTTCCTTAGTTTCCTGAAACAGAAGGTAGGAGAACCAGTAACTTCCTGGTGAGGTTTCTAGGGTTAGCTCTTTCAAACTTTAACAATATTAAGGTTCCTAGAGTCACGCGTAACACAGCTCCTCCTAAAGTTTCTATGGCTACGTTTCAAACTTAACGATCCTATACGTTATGCTTCACAATTTTACTTCTTAATCAAACCTAACTCTTCTATGTGATTAAATTTTGATTTCTTTACCGGAATATTTGCAACAGCTGGAGCCCAGCAGGAACAGGGGGGACACGGCCCGACCCCCCCAGCGCCTCACCTCCTCCTCCCCTGGGCTCCCTCACGGCCCCTCCACTCGTGCAAAGGGAGCGCAAACGCAGCCCGGAGGGCAAAGGGGACGGGCGGCCAGCGTTTATTCAGTCAGTCGCGTGCCTATCGAGTCCTGCCAGCGAGTCTGCTCTGGGGCTCGGGGCGCCCCCCGGCGCTCCCTCTGCCCCTCGGACACCTCTGATAGCCTATTTCCATACATTCTGTATGGCACGTCTAAATATTGGGATGGTTTTAATATTTTGTACCAGCTGTGGAAACTGGTTTGCTGCTAGGTGACTGCAAAAGTGAGATTTGGTAAATAATTATTAGAAATCTTACACTAACACTACGATTGAAACAATAGACAAAAGTATAGCCAAGCAATCGACTAGCAGAGGTAGGTACTCCTAAGTTTTGCAGTTCTTTGCTCTTATGACTAGATGTTCCTGTACGCTGGATGAGAACAATGCTGAAACTGACCACGTGTGATTGAACCTGCGTTAAGCTTCAAGATCAAAGAACAAGGACAAGAATAAAGACTTCGAGGACAGCCAGCAAGAACTTCAGATGGGTCGGTGGTTGCAAAAGCAGCCCTTCGTCTCAAATGGATCCTTCATTGCACGTGATCGGACGTAGGCAGTACTATGATAATCGGTTGCCGTCGTTTTTATGTATATGTATACTAATCTGATTAACATGCAATTAGTTATTCTGTATAACCTGTTTGTGCTAAAGCTGTGGCATGCACGCTAGGTGGAACTATCCCCCGTGCAGCCAGCGCTGCAATGAAGAATGCCTGCTTTCTAAAACTCCAAAACGAGTCTTAGGGAGTTTCTTCGACTGGCTTTTCAGTATCAGGGGTACAAGGGAGGAAAGGAAAAAAAAAAAAAAAAAAAAAGGCAGCGGTGTGGGAAAGAGAGGGGACCAGGGGAAGGGGCAGGGAGGGACCAGAACGCGGAAGAGGGGAGACAGGGCCCCGAGGGCCCGGGGCTCACCACAGCTCTTGGCACTGCCAGGAGAATTTGCCAGTTGAGACGCTTCTTTCTGCTCCTCTCCCGCTCCCCTCCTCTTCTGTAACTCCGGCGGCGCGGCCGTCCTCCCCCTAGGAGAACACGCGTCTCATAGGTCTTGCGAGACGAGGCCTCCTAGGCACGGAGCCTCGCTCGCTCGCACACTACGTGGCCGTACCGCACCGTCGGTGCCGCATCCGGACCCTGCGGTGCACCTCGGCGGTCTGACCTGCTGCGGACTACGAAGAGGGATCCTTCCACACGCGGAGAGGCAGGCTCTCTCTTGCCTGCAGCGGGAGGCAGCTGCCGGCCGGCCAGCCTTCCATTTCTTCTTCTCTACCTTTCTCTGGCCTCTCCAGCTTCAGCCGCAGCAGCTCCTGCCCGCAGCCGGTAAGCGCCCCGCCTGTCCCTTTGTGCTCCCGCGCCGCGAGGAGAGGGAGGCCGGGCAGAGACAGCCCGTGCGAGCTTTCCTTGCCGGCGGCGTTTCCTTACCGGGAGGAAGCAACGAGCGCGGCGGCACCTCCCGCCGGTGCCGCATTACCGTTACCGTCGGACGGCACGTGCAGGACCGCGGCAGCCCCGCGCACTCGCAGCCTCCGAGCTGCAGTACCGAACATTGGTCGCCGGGTGGCAGCGGCGAGCGCTTGGCACAACGCGCCAGCGCGCATGCGCGGCACCCCAGCTGCAGTACCGAAGTCTGTTCAACAGGTGGCGGAAGAGAGCGCTGGCGAAACGCGCCGCCACCGCGCGTGCGCGGCTCCGCGCTGCTGTACCGCGTTTCGGTTGCTAGGCAACAGCAGGAGGGCGGCAAAAGGCGCCACCGCGCATGCGCGGCTCCCGACCGCCAGGGCCGCGTTTTGGTTGCCAGGCAACAGCAGGAGCGCCGTCAACCGCGCCGCCGCGCATGCGCGGTTGCCGAGGCGCCATGTCGCGTTTTGGTTGCCAGGCAACAGCGGCGAGCGCCGTAAAAACCGCAGCGCGCATGCGCCCTTGCCGAGCTGCCGTAACGCGTTTCGGCTGCTAGGCAACAGGAGCAGGCCGTAAACCGCGCCGCCGCGCATGCGCGATAGCCGAGGCGTCATGTCGCGCCTCGGTTGCCAGGCAACAGGGGCCAGCGCCGTAAAAGTCGAACCACGCATGCGCGCTTGCCGAGCAGCCGTAAAGCGCCTCGGCTGCCCGGCAACAGCTGGACACACCCCCCCCCCCCACCGACGCACTCCACCGCGCATGCGCCCCTCCCCAACGCCACTTCCCACCTTCGGTCACCGGGCAGCAGCAGCCGCATCCCCGTAACGATCCTCTTCGGAGCATCAGCTGCACGAGGGACGACTGACAGCTCAGACCAGTAGAGACCAGACACAGGCGGCAACTACTTACTGGGGGCACAGGGATTACGTTGCCCTGCCCTTTCCCCACTCGCAGCCCGGGCAGTCATCTTCATCGTCTCCGTTCCAAAGAGCACCCGAGTGGCTGGAGCGTTTACAGCAGTCAAGTGCAAAGAACAGACCATTCGGGTGGTCGCTTCTGCCCCTGCCCTCCCCACCCCGTTATCTACAGAGGAGAAGCAGCACAGGGAACCTGCAAATGGGGGGGGGGGGGAGGGGGGGGGGGGTCCCCTGGAGCAAGCCCCAAGGACTGCTGTATCCCCTCTGAATGTGGCATCAGGGTTGCGGGAGCGACAGCAGCCAGCCAACAGATGCTGGCGAGAGATTTAAAAAAAAAAAATAACGCCTGGTTCCGGTGACAGCCTGAAGGCAGGCCACAAGAGACCCAAAGCTGCTCTGTGCCAGAGGGGCAGCTCTGTCCAGCAGGAAACGCCGCGTCCCAGCGCACCAGATGCCAGCGGCCCACCTGCAAGCCAGCGATACCCTGGCGACCCTGGGGCTCGGTTGGGGTGGGCGCACCTTTCCTCACCTCTGAGCCATCAGAACTCTGCTCTCCCAATCCTACACGCACGCAAGGCTTCTTGTGCGGGGCTCGTCTCTTATCGAAGAGACGCTGCACGGTGTTACTTACCGCCCCGCCCTCCGGCGTGCAAAGGAATCAGCCGTGAAGCAGGGATAGCAAAGAGGCCTGTCGGGATATTAGTAGTCCTCAGCAGACGACCGTAGAGCCCTCGAGGTTCCATCTTTGCTCCCTACAGGAGCGTGGCTCCGCACTCCTTGCCGCTCCCGCCGGCAAGCGACACAATTGCCCTTTGCTGCCTGCAACAGGCAGTACCTGCACGGCCCCAGTAATGCCGCTTACAGAGCGAGAGGCGCTCGCTATAAAGCGGCAATGAAGAACAAGGACGGCCCGTCAAGATGGCAGGACGAACATAGAGAGCCTCCAGCATTAGCCAGGCAGGGCTTGCAACTCACCTCGTGTCGTGGTTTAACGCCAGCCAGCAAGAAAGCCCCACGCGACCGCTCGCTCGCTCCCCCGCCCCCAGTGGGACGGGGAGACAATCGGAAGGGCGAAAGTGAGAAAACTCGTGGCTTGAAACGAAAACAGTCTAATCATTTAAAAGAAACAACAACAACAACAACAACAACAACAACAACTTGTAAGGAAAAGAAGAAAAAAAAATGACAGAGAATGGGGTGCAGGCAGCATGCCAGGGGTCTGGAGCCTGACGGATGATGGGGAGCGGGGGGTGGAATGTGGAGGAGGGAAAGGAAGCGGGGGGGACGACGGGGGGGATGGGACAGGAGATAGAAGAGCAGGGGATGCGGGGGGAAACAACTCGCGTGGGTTAAAAACTCGAATGGGTGAAGGGGGCGGGCTGGAGCAGCAGGGGGCATATATGGGGGAGAAACACACGCCGGGGAGAGGGTAGGTGAGGGTACAGAGGTGCATGGGGGGACACGGGGGGGAGATGACCTACCCCAGGGAGCCCACCCAGGATGATCCACAGCAGGTAACTCACCTGGGATAACCCGCAACAGAGCATCCACACCAGATCATCCACACTGGGAGGACCCCCAGCAACGCCCCTCAAACTGCTTGTGCTTCACCCCCAGTCTTCCCCAAACTGGGGAGTTTTTTGCTTTTTCAAAATACTCAGTTTGGGGTGTGTTTCAGTGCTTTTCCACAACATAAAAAGGGGTGATCTTTCGGTTGTGGGTTTGTGCATGAAAATGGGGTGGGTTTTTTGCTTTGCAGCTGCACCAATCCAGGCGGATTTGGCTTTCCCAGGAGTCCCAAAGTCGTTTGTTTTTTCCCCGTTGCAGACCCAGAATCAGGGGGTTTGGGGTTGTCCTGGTTTCAGCTGGAATAAAGTTCATTTTCTTCCGAGTAGCTGGTACAGGGCCATTTTGGATTTAGGGTGAGAATAACGTTGACAACACCCCGATGCTGTAGTTGTTGCTAAGCAGTGTTTATACTAAGTCAGGGACCTTCCATCTCCTCATACCGCCCTGCCAGCAGAGGCTGGGGGCGCACAAGAAGAGTCGCTGAGCTAAAGCAGGATTCCAGGTAAACAGGTCAGCTCGAAATACACCACCTCCTTTAAAAGTTAAGAGCGATTTGAACACTTAAAATCAGCATTTAGGCTAATCGATACCATTTTGAACACCTTCTTAGCATACAAGTAAACACTCTTGCCGGTGTTGGAAAACGTCTCCTCCCTTCCTTACAGCACCGCTGCAGGGAGATAACCCTGGGAGGCTGCGGGACGAGGTCGTACGCAATCAGAATCTACGCTTACGGATCCACCACAACAGCTACAGCCCTTGCGCTGCTGCTGCTGCTGCTTTGCATCTTGCTCGTTTGGTGAATAAAGCTGAAAGTGAAGTGGAAAACTCCAAAGAGCAAAAGGAAAAATAAAGAATAAATCTCAATCATTCACTTTACACTAAAAAGGCGTGCCCATGTTTATATACGTCCAATAAAAATACTTATACTGTAAAAGTATTTCATTTTCCTTTCCCATTACCTTAACTTGCACAGCTCTGAATACATACCATTAAATTATCTCTCTCCAAAGTACACAGTTATAATGGGACTAGGGGTTTTTGTGCGTGTTACAGAACGCGGAGGGACACCTGGCCAGCTGAGCTGCCCAAGAGAGGTGCTACTGAACTGCCAGGGAAACGCACCATTGAAAGCCAGACAGAAAGAAAGTACTTCAGAGCACTCCGTCAAAACATCAGGAAAAAAAACCCATAACATTCAGTTGCCTCTCTTTTTAAACGTTTAGAAAAATACCTAACTGCTTACATACACCTAACAAATCAAATACTACAGCTATTTGGCAGTTAGTTTAAACAATGCAAGTCAATTTGTAAAATCCCCAGGGCTGCAATACCTCAGACTACCAAAAAGGACTGGCGGGTTTCCTAATGCTTTTGGCAGTACTGAAGCAGGCAGAGCAACACGTTTTCATGTTATCTCGACTGTTACAACTGAGAAACCAAAGACCAGTGATGCCACCAACTTTAGGAAGATGGGCTGTGCTTGGGTCTTTGGAAGGAAATTGACTTTTTTTTTTTTTTTTCTTTTTTTAAAAGAGAGTGAAAAGTCTCGTTACTGATGACTTCTACTGTCAAGTCGATCACCTCTGAAGATCCACTCTGATGGGAAGTTCCTAAAACAAAATCTCTTTGAGAGAGAAAGACTTCCATTTTGGAAAATCTCTTTCCAACTGAAGTCAAAATTACACACTGTAGGTTCAAGGAAAAAATACATTACTGAAGCAGTAACTCATCAAAAACACCTCAGGACTCACTGTCACTAGTTACAAGGCTGCTAATGCTTCCTGGGAAAGCCTGGAAAACACACAGATGCGACGCCCGTTTTGTCCTGTTTTGTCCACGTCTCTTCTTTGACCTTGATTGCTTTTAGTACAGATGCTAATTATCTCCGTAACGTTTTTGAGTACTACTAGAAGATATTTAAAAAAAAATCATTGACTGTAAAAGCATAAAGCTTTTATCATGAAAACAAAGGCTGTTTCTTCTGAACAGCTGAACTCTTACGAACAGTTCCTTCCCTCTTTTAGGACAAAATTATTTTCACAGTATCATTTACTAGCAAGCACACAGCAACAGAAGATTATGCTTTCAGGAAGAGAAAATAAACTGCGGGAAGTAAACTTTGTATAGGTGTAACATGCTCCGGAACAGAACTTATTTTTAGTATTTCTGTTAAAATATTTCATGTAAAAAAAAGTAGAAGGAGAGTTGGCACACTCTCAACGTTAAAGTCCGTACCGCAAGTACCTTTGGAAAAATGCAGACACACATCGTAGGCGTACCTTGTACTTGCAGGCCACTACGGAATCTTTCCATCCGTCTCGTACCGTCACGGCAGAAGAAAGGGCAACCACGGCGAAACGGTGCCAGCTGACATCCAGCTGAGAGAAGAAAAAAAAACATTAGCACAAAGCTGGGTAGGAACCCAAAGCTGCCCTTTTTTTTTGTGAAGGTTTGTGAAGACAGTACGACTGAGCGGAGGAAAAAGTATTTTTGCGTCATCTACGGTACAGTTGTTGACACAGGCCACTAGAGCTTTTGCATTTTTCAGACAACCGCGCCCTTTTTTTTTTCCTTTCTTTTTTTGACTCATCGGCAACTTTACTTTCACTAGAACTCACTTTCCTAGATACACGCAGGTGACAGACATAGAGACCTACCTACATTTTCTCAAGCCTTAGTATAGCCGAGGCTTCATCACCCTATACGTCCCAAGTTGAGTATTTTTGCTAAAGAGCACAGCAACGCATCTGTCCTTGTGAACTGCCTCGTTGCAAAAAAGGAATCATTTTTTCCAGGCTGTTGCTCCAAACGGGCAAGATCTTTTAAAACCGCAGTTGTGCCACCAAACCCGCTCAGGGTCCCTCCTAGCTTTTGACCGCCCTGAGATTTAACAGGCACACGCTCCATTCCATCTTCCAACAGCAAAAATACGCTAACGCTCTCGGACCCAGAGCGCAACCCTACGGATGTCCACGCACACAGCCTGCCGTTTTGATGAGGAGCCACCCAGCATCCCTGCGAGCACAGCTGCACGCGCCAGATCGGTTTCCCCTACGCCGCGAGTTACCGGTTTCGGTGAACGTAGTTTCTGACGCTTTAAACCGAAAACCGTATCTCGACACTTCGCCACAGCAGAAACGACCCATCGCCAGAACGCGACAAAAACGCAGTAACACCAATTGCAAACCCACAGCAGCAACAGCTCCAGAAATATTTAGACCAGGAACAAGGGAGAAAAACAAAACAGCTTCATCTCACGCACAGGGGAGCGGCAGGCAGAGAAAAGGGTCGGCATTCTGAGCCCTTACAGAAAACGGGCATTCTCCTTCCGTTCCTCAGCCCGTCCGTGAAGGTCTAAATACCGCAACACTACTACGGCAACGTCGAGAGTAGGGAACAGCAGCCCTGCCACCGGACTTGCCGCTGACCCATGCTATTTACGTAGCAGGACGCGTAAGCAGAGGGAGGCGTTTTGCCACACGCAGCCCTGAACTTCCTGAAAATTTACGTTTACCAAAAAAGCCATTTGGAACATATTGCCAAACAACATTCGGCAAGAAAGCTTTGATGCGTTTGACACACGCAAGTTTTTGGTCACTTGCTATTTGCTTCCTGTTGCTGCTGCTGTTCTTCCTTCAGAAATTCTACTCGTCGCCCAGTTATTCACTACTGGTTCAAGCATTTGCCTTCCTGGTATTACCAGCACATTCACAGAGGCAAGTAACTTAATTGCTCTTCTACAGTTATCCAAACGACAATTACAGCCATGAAAGAGAAGGAGAGGTCAGGCAGCAGAAGAGCTCTGCAGGCTGGCACCAGTCAATATTGCACTCTCTAAAACCAAACAACAACAAAACAAAACCGTGACCCTGTATCCTTCTTTTTTTTTTTTTTTTTCCTTCTTCTTTCAGAGCTCATCCCTGCCTCAGCATTTTGTCTTGTCAGAGCACGAAGCGCAGGTGATCCGTACCCTGACGACTTCTGCGTGTGATGAATGCCTGTTCAGAAATAGTCCAGATCTGCAAGACTGGTGTCATTTCTATGGTTTTAATCATCATAACTCACATTTTATTTACTCACGCATTTGTGAGGAAACTAATTAACTTTTAGACACTGCCTCTCCTTTTTTTGGGGGGGTGGGGGGGGGTGGAAATGTGTTAGAGACTGAAAAACATTACAATTCAGAGCTCCCAACCACGAGGGAGCGGTGGAGAAATCAATGAAAGCAAAGACCAACAGCAGCAACGTCAACTGGAAGTTGGCTTTCATTCCGATCACGTACTTAAGCGACTCTCCTTGCAAGTCTATGCCTCGGTCCTAGGAATGACTAGTCCCTTTTTGGAAGGACAAACTTTTTCACTTAAAAGTCCTAGACTGAAGACTCCGCTGAACGGAATGGGGATTGTCCCACGGGACAACATGCCGTCAACACTCTTAATGGGGAAGGAAAAAAAAAAAACCCCAAATAAAAATCAAGTTTAAGTACCAGTTCCCATCACGTTTCACTCATTACATTTCTACTGGCATCTAGGTGCTCAAAAATGAACTACAGGGACACCACATATTCCTAAAAATTCAGTTATACATAAAAAAGTAAAAGGCTATTTCCAACTTGCCCATAAAAATCAGTATGAACAGAGAGAAGAGAAACACTCGACCCTGAAGAAGCTAACAGGCAGCTCTGAATTTACCAGACAGGAAATTTCATTCTTTCCCCTGAAACAAAAACACATCAAGGGACCAGTTCAGGAACAGGGCGCGATCTGTTAACAGCAATTTTTCCATCGTCTTTTCTGCACTAGCAGCAAATTTGCCTTCCCTGTGGGTTTAACGTGGAGCACCTGCAGTGCCCTCGAACTCGCAAGTGTTTCTCTCCGCCCCCCCAGCCCGATACGTGCGATTACCTGAGCAGCAAGCGGAATTAACCACGCAGGATTTTCTTCGTGCGACGCGGAAGGTGACACTGGGAGAAGAGGAGACAAAGAAATGAACCTGCTTGTCACACCCAGCCAACGGTGAAAAGGCAGGGGAGGATTCTGCCGGAAGGGCTCTGCACCCCAGGAGCTCCCGCCGGCCGGTTTCTCTCCCCTTTGCCCGGTACCGAGGGGATGACGACACCTCGCGCGCGTCCCCTCGCGGGGGGGGCTGCCCCAGGTGAGCCGGGGGACCCCCACCTCGCTTCTGCCCGCGGGAACGGACCGGGAGAGACACTCCACGCAGAGAGAGGAGCGTGGCGTGGATTGCATGCCCGAGGGAAGAGGCCGGGCTCCCCGCTGGCAGAAGGACAACTCGCCTCCCTGCTGCTCGGAGCTGCTTGCTGCGGACAGCCCTGCCTGCGCCCGGCCGCTCTTCGGCCGTGCTGGGAGCGCGGTCCGGCCGACAGACGCCCCAGCGAAAAGACGCTCCAGCTAATCGCGCCTCCTGCTCGTTACAGCTGCAGGTACTTTTGCCTCTGGCTAATGCACGCTCCAGACAGCGGACACCCCGCCTCGTTCCAGCTCCCGCTTGCTACAGTTCTGGCTCCTTGAAGCCCCAGCTCCGCACTGAAGCTCCGGCTGATTTCAGCTGCTTCTCCTTACAAGCTCCAGCTACGTGCAACGGTCTGGGCTTTCCATAAGGTTATCTATCAACTGCTGTCAACACTGGAGCGTTAGGATTAAACATCAGAGTTACACGCCAAGTAAATATCCATTAGTTTGGGCGATTAATTACTTGACGACTATTCTGAGCGGCGCAGAAAGAAGAGCTGGACTCAAAGAGGGCACGTGGGGTCTGAAAAGCACCTTTCCCCCCCGCAGACCATCACAGATGTTGAGTTCGGCCTGCTGCGTGCCGGCCTCCCGCACTTCGGCGTCCGACACAACCAGACCCCCATCTCCGGGGAGGGACCACGCACCCTGCCTGCCCCCCGCTTCCCCCCGCAGCCCCCAACACCCTCCCACCCGCCTGCAAAACCAGCCAAGCCGGCTCCCGCTTTTGGCCCCCACACCAGCTGACTCGGGGCCCATTTGGGAGCCAAAAAACCCGGCCGCTGAGCCTGTTCTCAAGGCCCAAACACGCAGGGCCGGACCTCTGTTTCTGGGCCCAAAGCTGCGCAGCTCGGTCTGTTTCCGAGCCCCCAAATCAGCCACGCGAGCCTGTTGTCAAGCCCCAGGAACGGAAAACTTGTTCTCCATTTCTGACCCTGCAGTGCCCACGGGCGACGCCGAGCGTAGCCACCCCACAGCCCTGCACCCCCGGGGCCCCACACGTAGTTTCGGGGAGTGCTCGGGACCTGCGGAGGGCCCGGCCCCACGCCTCTGCGGGGCAGCCCCAGCACAGGCAGGGCGTCGCTTCACGATTGCCGTTTCAGGCTTTATTTCCCCGCCACCAGCGGCACGGCCAGGCCCCCACCCCAAACCCCCCAGCCGAAGCACCCCCGCGGGTAGCCGGGCCAAGCCACCTGGAAAACAAGAAAACCAAAGAGGGAACAAGACAGAGACCGTGGGGAAAGGCAAGGAGAAGGACACAGAAACAGAGAGAGCGCGGGAGGGATAGGGAGCAGGACAGAGAGATGGAGCAAGAAAGGAAAAAAGGACGGGAGGCAGAACCAAGGGAAAGAGAGACAAGGATGGGGAGCAGGACAAAGGGACGGAAGAGGAAAAAAAAAATAGCAACGGGCTGCAGGACAGAGATGAAGGGATTCAATAGACACAGGGAGCATGACAGAAGGACAGAGAGGAGACAGACAAAAGGGACAAAGAGCAGGCCAGCATCGGAGGGGAAAAAACCAGCTGCGATGGGCAGTGGGAGAGAGATACGGAAAAAGAAAAAAATACTGAGGAACAGAAAAAAGAAAGAAGCGACAGCTAGCTGGACAGGGGGACACAGTTAGAAAGGGCGGGAGAGGGAACGGGGCAGAGAAAGACAGACAGAAAAGGTAGCGAAAGAAAGCAAGGCAGAGGGACAGCAAACAGGGCGGGGGGGGGGAAGGGACAGGGGTCTGGACAGAGGTGGAGAAATAAGCAGCAGGGACAGAGAAAAAGAGACAGAAAGAGGGACAGGGAACATGGCAGAGAAGGAAAAATCAGGACAGCGGCAGGACGGAGATCAAAAACTGGGACGGTCCTCAGGACAGAGAGGAATACGAATACGAGCAGGGAGCGGGACAAAGGGATACAGCGAGAAACGACGGGACAGGAAGCAAGACAGCGCGACAGACAAGAACAATGACAACGAGAGAGAGAGAGCGTGCGCGTGAGAAGCACAGGGGGTTGGGAAATTTAGAAAGAGAGGTATCAGGAGCCCTGCAGAGAGAGGGAGGGTGAATAAAAAAAGGGGCAGGAAGCAGCACAAAGGGTCACAGAGAGTAAGAGATGAACAGGAAGGAGGACGGGGACAGTGAGATCCAGAATGACAAAAATAAACAGCAACGGCGAGCAAGACAAAGGGATAGAGACAGAAACAGAAAGTAGGAAGAAGAGAGATAGGAAGGCAGGGACACAGAGCGACACGTACAGGTACGGAGAGGAAAAGAACACTAGGGGAACAGGCCAGAGAAATTGGGAGGCGGGGAAAGAGGCGGATGCAGATCAGGACAAGGAGATGGAAAAGGAAAAAACAGCGACTGGCTGCAGGACAAAGACGGGGCGGGGAGAGGGAGAGGGAGCAGGACAAGAACGCAGAGAGAAAAAGAAAGGGGGGCAGTCGAAGGAAAGGGGGGGGGGAAGAGGGAGCAGGACAAGAGAATAGACAGAAGAGGAGAGGTACAGGGAAGCAAAATAAAAATAATAAAAAACAAACAAACAAACAAAAAAGTCACAGCAGCAAGAGAAAGCGAGGGGGTCAGGAGAGGGGGAGGGAGGGAGGGACCGGGAGGCACAAGAGGAGCGACAGGGCCCCGGAGGCCCAGGACTCACCACAGCTCTCGCTCTTGGAGCTGCCAGGAGACCTTGCCAGTGCAGACGCTTCTTTCTCCTTCTCTCCTCCCTTCCTCTTCTGTAACTCCAGTCGCTTGGCTCTCCTCCACATAACGGAACACGCGAGCGTCTCGCGGCTCTTACGAGATGAGGCCTCCTAGACACGTAGCCTCGCTCGCTCGCTCACTACGTGGCCGTACCGCGCTGCTGGTCATGCATACAGACCCTGGCAGCCTGACCTGCTGCGGACTACGAGGAGGGATCCTCCCACACCCAGAGAGGCAGGCTCTCTCTTGCCTGCAGCGGGAGGCAGCTGCCAGCCAGATGGCCTTCCGTTTCTTCTTCTTTACTTTTCTGTGGCCTCTCCAGCTTCAGCAGCTCCCGTCCACAGCCAGCAAGCGCTCCGCCTGTCCCTCTGTGCTCCCGCGCCACGAGGAGAGGGAGGCCAGGCAGAGACAGCCCACGCGAGCCTGAGGCTGCTGCAGTCAACGGCATCCCCGGGGACGAACGGACAACCGCACTCACAGCGTGGCCTCTGGGAGAGGGAAAGAGGCAGCAGTGACCGTTATTACTGTAGCTCGACCCTGGCCAGAGCCCCTCCTTCCGCAGGGGCTTCCGCAGACGCCGCTCGTTCCCCGCGCCGCTGCTAACGGCACCCACGTTCAGGGAGACTCGAGAACATGGGAGGGCCAGCTTGCTGCCCTCACGACAGGGCTCGGGGGCTGCCTGCGGCTACAGCACAGGCTTCAGGGGAGGGGCTGGAGCTGGGGGCAGCCGCACGGGCCGAGCGGGGCCGGGGGAAGGCGCCGGGGGAGCTCCGGCGACTCGGGGAGGCGCCCGCTGGCCGCGCCTGGGGGGTGCCCGCCTCCGTCCCCTCTTCCCTTCTATCGGCTCTCGGGGAACTGCCTGGCGCTGCCCTGGCCCGGCTCGCCTCCGGCGGACCGGGAGCCTGCCGCGGCGGCCGCTTCGCAGCTTCCCGTCCCGCCAGCGCCCGGCGGCCAGCGGGCAGGAGGCACCCCCCCGCCCCCGCCCCCGCCCCTGCCCCTGCCCCCGCCGGAGGGGATCGCTCGCCTCACCCGCGGTCCCGGCGCTCGCCCGCTGCCGCCCAGACCCGCGCCCTGCGCGCCACCACGCTGCACCCGGACACCGCGCATGCGCCGGAGGGGCCGGAGCCGACGAGCGAACGCCGGGCTGCCCCACGCGCAGGACGGCGCATGCGCCCGGGTCGCGCGTCCGCACGGCTGGTCGGGGAGCGGGTGCAGCGGGAAGCCCGCGGAAAACCACACGAAACCGGCAACGCTCCTGCGTCTGACCTGGTCGGACTCCGGGGGCCGCGGCGGCAGCAAGGACTACGCCGCGCCCGAGAGCCACGCTGCCGCCCGGCCGCCGAGTCCGCGAAAACTACAGCTCCCGGCATGCCCCGGGAGGCAGCCCGCCCTGCTGCCTGACCCCGAGGGGAAGCCGCTTCCGTTTCCGCCCACCCCCACGCCGGCGCAGCCGCAGTTCCCGCCGAGCCCCCAGCGCCGCTCCGGGCAGCTCCGGCGCGCTTTCGCCGCCCGGCTCCGGCACGGCGCGGCGCGGCACCCCCCCGCCCGGCTCCGGCTCCGGGCAGCGGCCGCCGCCGCCGCTCCGTGCGTCCCACACAGACCCCGCCGTCCTCCTCGGGGCTTTCCCCGGAACCCGCCGGCCGGCTGCGCAGCCCCGCCACGGGGCCCGGTGAGCACCCCCCCCGCGCGCGCACGTGGTCCCAGCCGCCCTGCGCCCCCCCCCCCCTCGCGCGCACTTGCTCCCAGCCCCCCTGTGAGCCCCTCCCCCGTGCGCACTTCCTCCCAGCCCCCCCGCGCGCACTTGCTCCCAGCTGCCCTGTGAGCGCACTCCCCCCCCCGCGCGCACGTGGTCCCAGCCGCCCTGCGCCCCCCCCCCCCGCGCGCACTTGCTCCCAGCCCCCCTGTGAGCCCCCCCCCCCCGCGCGCACTTGCTCCCAGCCCCCCTGTGAGCCCCCCCCCCCGCGCGCACTTGCTCCCAGCCCCCCTGTGAGCCCTCCCCCCCGCGCGCACTTGCTCCCAGCCGCCCTGTGAGCCCACCCCCCCCCCCCGCGCGCACGTGGTCCCAGCCCCCTGTGAGCCCCCAGGGCTCCCCCCCGGCCTCTGCACCGGCGGCCCCCACCTCCCCCGGGCCACCCCCGCCTCCGACGTTCGCCGTCCGAGGGGCGCCCGGCCCCGCTCACCTTCTCCCGAGGGGCAGCCGCAGCCCGGCCACCGCTCCGCTCCGCTCCTGCCTCGGCTCCCACCGGCCCCGCCCCGGCCCCTCCCCCGGCAGCCCCCCCTTTCCAGGGAGGGGACGGCCCCAGCAGCCTCACTGCCCGCACCTGCGGCTCCTCCAGCCCCGGCCCGCAGCTGGGGGACCGAAACCCGGAACAAAACTTCTCAACACCCATGGGAAGTTAAGCAGCAGGCACTTCCTCGATTGAATGAAAGGTGGCAAGAGTCATCTCATTTGGAAGGGGTGTTAACTGGGGTCAAAATACAGATTTGAATACCCATCTTATTTTAGTTCTAAGACTTGGCGATTGCCAGGTATCATCTTTTCCATTTACCCGGGTCCACCAGCGAGGCCACAAGGGAGATTTCTTCCAGAGAGAGGAGAGAGTTATTAAGGCTGAAGTCCACGATTTGCCTTTCTCCTTCATGAAAAGGTGAGTGGATCATATATCATCACTAGTCACCCAAACAGTTAACCCTGAACTTTTCACCTGTCCTTTAATACAGTCAACTCCAAGCTAAATGTTTTCCGTTATTAAGAGGCGACCAAAGATCATGTAAAATATTATTATACTTTCTACAAACACATCCCCATCTGAGAGCTTTAGCTACTAGAGAAAGTCGTTGGAGTTTGGGGTCAGAGGAGCTGCAAGTATAAACCTTCATTCAGCTCTGTTTAGGATGTGTGATTTTTCTCTGGTTGTCTAAACCAGTCTAAATTTCCATAGACGGTCCCGACTCTGGGTGGCTCTAACAAGGATCCTGGAACTCCAGGAAATTCTAAACATCGTTTTATATTTTAAATATGATCCCAAGTTCCTTCCTGCACTTGTCGCTACGGTTTTGGCAACTGACAGCCCCAAGGGCTGCCTGTACAAGTTTCTCCCGAAGGGCGAGTAAATTAATTCTTTTGTCCATGAGGTGGATGGTTTGGTAATGTTATAATTCACAACGCTCTAATTCCTTCTTTCAAATTTAAAAAAAATAATTGCCTTTTAAATCCATCCCATTTAATTTGCTAAAATGATTCTCATTGTTCTGCATCTTTTCTCAAGTTTTGGTTAAATTCAATGTCAGTATTCTCCACGGAACTAGATTTTCATCTGACTTTGGAATCGGAAGGCAGGCTGTTACTGAGGTTCAATTTTGTGTCTTTACAAAACTTTGAATCAGTTACAAAACTAGATTTTTGGTTTTTTAAACCAAATTACAAAAACGGTTAATATCAAGATTAACACAGCTCAAACAATAATTGTTTCATTTTGTTTATCTCATGTTTGGAACCCCTCAAAAAAAAATACATACACCCTCTAAACACACAAAAAGATTATTGCCCTCGACAATATTCCTAATAGCAACCCCAATAGTATAAACTTTACACAGCTGTTTTCCCAAATAGATAATGTGAAACTTACTTATAGATTTTCAGTTTTAAAGGGCCAGTTTCTTTAGACTTCCAATTTCTTGTTGGTGCTTTCTTTATTCTTGAATAATGAAGCCAAGGTTCTTCTCCCAGACCTTTACCGCTATAAGGGTTGTTAAAATGACTCGATACGGTCCTTTCCACTTCTCAGTGATTTTACATACATTCAATCTCCTGGTCGGAAGGGATGCGCTGCTACGTCCAATTCTAAGGGTCCAGCTGTGGAGACATACTGACAAAGTTCTTGAAAAGAATTGCTTAAAGAAATCATAACACCTTTTAAAAACCTATCTCCAAAGGCACTCAAGATACTCAGAACATAGGACTCTTGATATGGTCTTTCATAAAACATTTCATAATGACTTAAATTTTCTTTCTCTTCTGGCTATACTCTGATTCTTAATAGAGCCATGGGTAATGCTTTAACCCACGTGAGGAGTGAGGTTTCCTGACAAATTTTACTCGACTGTTGCTTAAGGGTATAGTTCATTCTCTCTCTCTCTCTCTCCCCCCCTCCCTCTCTTCCCCCCCCCCCGCCCCCCCCCCGCTTGTGGTCTGTATGGGGTGTGATAGTCTCAATCTATAGATAATACTTTGCTCAGCTTGTCTCATAATCTTTGCTATAAAATGAGGGCCATTGTCAGATGACATTCTTACAGGCACCCCACATTTTGGTATTATCTCTTTGAGCAAGACTTTGACTACTTCCCTTGCTTTCTCGGTGCGACAAGGGAAAGCCTCGGGCCACCCAGTAAAGATATCAACTAAAACTAGGATAGATCCTTCTTTTCAAGGCAATTCTATAAAGTCAATTTGCTAATATTCTCCTAAAAAATTTCCTTATTTCATAATCCCAAAGATGATCTTATTACTGATTCGGGGACATTTTTATATATAAATTTCACATCCGCTTCTAATTGTTTAAACAATCTTTGTCGTATTTCACTTTCTGTTCCCCGATATACTTTGTGATGTTCAGCTCGGGCAATTTCTCTTATTATTGTGGGTGGGACTATTATTTGACCTGTCGGTGTTACAGCCTATCCTGTTTCATTTTGTTAGCCTGCAATCTAATAATTAATTCTTCATCTTTTTCGTTATAATTTGGAGTTTCTTTAGGCAATTTTATACTTTTCTCTGGAACTAGTGCTAGGATGCCTTTTTCCGCAGCCTCTTTAGCAGCTTTATCGGCCAGTCGGTTACCTGCGTTCGGACCGGTCTTACCTAACTGATGTGCTTTACAGTGCATTATCGTGACTGCTGTTGGTTTTTGAATGGTTTCTAACAATTTCAGTATTTGTTCTGCGTGCTGAATGGTGGTTCCTTGCGCGGGTAACGGTCCTCTTTCTCTCCGTATCGCTCCATGCGCACGTACTACTCCAAAAGCATACTTTGAGTCTGTCCAAAAGTGTTGACTCGCTTTCCTTGACTTAGTTCCAGAGCTCGAATGAGAGCTATCAATTCAGCCTTTTGGGCAGATATCGTCGAAGGCAAAGTTGGCAACACAATTACCTCCTCAGTAGTTATTGTCTATCTTGATAAACGTTTTCCTTCACAGATGGAACCGCTTCCGTCGGCATACAGTTCCCAATCTGTTTCTTCTAGCGGCACATCTCAGAGATCCAGTCAGCTGGAGTAAACTCTTTCGATTGTCTGCAAGCAGTCACGTTCCAGTTCTCCTCCTTTAACTTGATCGGTTGTTGAAAACGCAACAGGGTTAACGGTGGTAGTAGTGTTTAGGTAAACATCATCTTGTTCCAGCCACACCACTTGGTATTTCAGCATCCTGCTAGGGGATACCCAATGCCCCCCTCTCTGTTTTAGCACAACAGTTATCATATGGGAAACGTACAGTAATCCTTTGTCCTCTAATCCTTTGTCCTCAGGTGAACTTACGAGCTTCCTGGATCAGTAGCACAGTTGCAGCGACGGCTCTCGGACGACCAGAGCATCCCAGACTCACATTACCTAATCGCTTCGAGAAGTAGGCCACAGCTCGCCCACTTGGCCCTACGTATTGGGCCAGGATACCCAGAGCTATACCTCTTCTTTCACGAGCAAAAAGTTCAAGTGTCTTCTTTGTGAGATCTGGCAGGCCTAGGGCTGGCACCCCTCTTACAGCCTGTTTCAGTTCTTGGAAAGTAGCTTTCTCGGCATCGGTCCAATCCATCGTTTGAGGTTTTGAGCTGCTCCTATAAAGGTCGGGCCAGCAAGCCACAATTTATAATCTACAGGTGACACCACTCGACCATTCCCGGCAACGCTCGTCATTAATTTTTTTCGTCTTAGGTTCGGGGAGACGACAAATTGCCTCTTTTCTCTCAGTTCCCAATTGTCTCTGTCCTTTTAGGATTTTAAAACTCATTTAAATAAGTTTCTTCTTTCTGGGTTATTTGGGTTTTTTTCTTTTGACGCTCGATATCCACCGATTCCCCAAAAGTTCAAAAAGTTAATAGTTAGCTTTGTGCATTGTTCTTCCGTCTCAGCTACAATTAACAGATCATCCATATATTTCAGCAAGATTTCTTGATTATTTTCTTTCTTCCAAATCTCTAATTCTCGTGCCAATTGATTTCCAAAAATGGTAAGACTATTCTTAAAGCCTTGAGGCAAGACTGTCCGCGTATATTGTGTTTTTCTCCCAGTCTCAGGATTTTCCCATTCCAAAGCAAAAACCCCTTGACTACTGGGATCCAAGGGAATACGGAAAAAGGCATCTTTTCGGTCTAACACTGTGAACCATTCTTGTTTCTCCGTTAGGGTTGCTAACAAAGTATAAGGATTTGCTACTACCGGATGAATATCTTGTACTATTTGATTTATTGCTCTGAGGAGGTCTTGAACTAATCTACCATCTTTTTCATTAGCCTTTTAACAGGCAAGATCGGGGTGTTATATCTGGATTCGCATTCTATTAACAATTTGTATCTTAAAAATGTTTGTATTACCATTGCTAACCCTTTCCGACTTTCCGGTCTTAGGGGGTATTGTTTAATTCTTACCGGATTCCATCCTGGCTTTAAATCAACTCTCACAGGTTCTGCTTTTTGGATTTACCAGGAACTTCCCAGTCCAGACGATTGGAATTACAGCATTAGACTTTGACTGGTATAATCTTCTGCTTTCGGTAACCATCCTGTTAACAACAAAGCCACTGCTTCGATACGTTTAGTTTCTGGAATTGAAGTTTTAATCTCTCCATTTTTTAATTTAACTTCTGCCTCTAAGTTCTCAAATAGATCTCTCCTTAACAGGGTTTTAGGAGAATCTGGCACATACAAAAACTGCTGAGTGACCCATTGCTTTCCTAATTTCATTGTTAAAGATTTAAAGAAGGGTCTAGTTTCTCGTTCACTTGTTGCACCGACACCACCAATTTCTTCAAAACTTAACTCTCCCTCTAAGGTATTTAAAACTGAAAAGGTGACTCTAGTGTCAATTCAAATTCCATTTTCTGTTCTCCCGGTTTAGCTGTAACCAGAGGTTCTGCTGGGAGACTCCCCGTCAGATACGTTCACTTAAAAAGAACAAATCTACCTATGGCACTTTATTCCATTTACTCTCTCTCTCCTACAAAACAACAGTAATTGCAATATAGTATTGTAACTCAAAGTTCTGTTTGTTTACCATTTTTCCTGCAATTCACCCCAATGTGCCAATAAACGTCCCAACGGTGATGGTTTTGGTAACTTTTCATCAGCGGTTCCATTTCCTGCACTCTTATTCTTAAACAATTTTGCTGATGCCTTTATACTTCTATACATTCAAATACCAAATACCAAACAAATGCAAATGACAGTTGTCCCAAATAATACACAAAGTCCAACCCAGCAATAGCTTTCGCTTGTGACTTACGGGCAGACGCCTAGGCTTCCACTGCAGACGGGTACCCTCCAAGCCCCAACCCTGCGAAGCTTTCGCCGCGCCTCACGGGCAGGCTTTCCAAACAAATTCCAAAGCAGCGGCGCCTTACCTTTTTTTCCAGGGAACGCTGCGAGGAGCTTTGCGAGTCGAGGGTGACGGTTCTCCACGAGAATACCTCGGTGCCGGCCGGAGTTCGATCGACACTCGATCTCGTCCAGTCTCACTCGCAAGGTCCCATCTGGGTCGCCAAAACCGTTCCCGAAATCCGGAATAAAACTCCTTAACACCAACCTGAAGTTAAGCAGCGGGCACTTTGTTTATCGCAGCGCTGGGGACACGGGGGATCGCTCCTCCAAAGGCGTGTCCCGCTTAGTATCAAAATCCATCAGTTTTTACAGACTTTTCCTGTCAGGTCATTGTTACCTAAGCTCCTTCCGTAAAAATGCATACTATGCTCGTTCTTAAATTTAACCTTTATAATGATCGGTCCTTTGATTATATAACCTTATCAATATTCTTATTTAAAAACAATCATTGGTCAGTTACACTTAGCTCTGCTGACTGGCATCTTCGATCCTCAAATGGAGATGGGAAGGGTAAGGGGGTTTCCAAGCAGCAAACTGGCGTCCCCGACGGTTTCCTTAGTTTCCTGAAACAGAAGGTAGGAGAACCAGTAACTTCCTGGTGAGGTTTCTAGGGTTAGCTCTTTCAAACTTTAACAATATTAAGGTTCCTAGAGTCACGCGTAACACAGCTCCTCCTAAAGTTTCTATGGCTACGTTTCAAACTTAACGATCCTATACGTTATGCTTCACAATTTTACTTCTTAATCAAACCTAACTCTTCTATGTGATTAAATTTTGATTTCTTTACCGGAATATTTGCAACAGCTGGAGCCCAGCAGGAACAGGGGGGACACGGCCCGACCCCCCCAGCGCCTCACCTCCTCCTCCCCTGGGCTCCCTCACGGCCCCTCCACTCGTGCAAAGGGAGCGCAAACGCAGCCCGGAGGGCAAAGGGGACGGGCGGCCAGCGTTTATTCAGTCAGTCGCGTGCCTATCGAGTCCTGCCAGCGAGTCTGCTCTGGGGCTCGGGGCGCCCCCCGGCGCTCCCTCTGCCCCTCGGACACCTCTGATAGCCTATTTCCATACATTCTGTATGGCACGTCTAAATATTGGGATGGTTTTAATATTTTGTACCAGCTGTGGAAACTGGTTTGCTGCTAGGTGACTGCAAAAGTGAGATTTGGTAAATAATTATTAGAAATCTTACACTAACACTACGATTGAAACAATAGACAAAAGTATAGCCAAGCAATCGACTAGCAGAGGTAGGTACTCCTAAGTTTTGCAGTTCTTTGCTCTTATGACTAGATGTTCCTGTACGCTGGATGAGAACAATGCTGAAACTGACCACGTGTGATTGAACCTGCGTTAAGCTTCAAGATCAAAGAACAAGGACAAGAATAAAGACTTCGAGGACAGCCAGCAAGAACTTCAGATGGGTCGGTGGTTGCAAAAGCAGCCCTTCGTCTCAAATGGATCCTTCATTGCACGTGATCGGACGTAGGCAGTACTATGATAATCGGTTGCCGTCGTTTTTATGTATATGTATACTAATCTGATTAACATGCAATTAGTTATTCTGTATAACCTGTTTGTGCTAAAGCTGTGGCATGCACGCTAGGTGGAACTATCCCCCGTGCAGCCAGCGCTGCAATGAAGAATGCCTGCTTTCTAAAACTCCAAAACGAGTCTTAGGGAGTTTCTTCGACTGGCTTTTCAGTATCAGGGGTACAAGGGAGG
This sequence comes from Buteo buteo, assembly GCF_964188355.1. Classification (NCBI taxonomy): domain Eukaryota; kingdom Metazoa; phylum Chordata; class Aves; order Accipitriformes; family Accipitridae; genus Buteo; species Buteo buteo. Next base: position 32,260 of record NW_027439453.1, read on the forward strand.
AAAGGAAAAAAAAAAAAAAAAAAAAAGGCAGCGGTGTGGGAAAGAGAGGGGACCAGGGGAAGGGGCAGGGAGGGACCAGAACGCGGAAGAGGGGAGACAGGGCCCCGAGGGCCCGGGGCTCACCACAGCTCTTGGCACTGCCAGGAGAATTTGCCAGTTGAGACGCTTCTTTCTGCTCCTCTCCCGCTCCCCTCCTCTTCTGTAACTCCGGCGGCGCGGCCGTCCTCCCCCTAGGAGAACACGCGTCTCATAGGTCTTGCGAGACGAGGCCTCCTAGGCACGGAGCCTCGCTCGCTCGCACACTACGTGGCCGTACCGCACCGTCGGTGCCGCATCCGGACCCTGCGGTGCACCTCGGCGGTCTGACCTGCTGCGGACTACGAAGAGGGATCCTTCCACACGCGGAGAGGCAGGCTCTCTCTTGCCTGCAGCGGGAGGCAGCTGCCGGCCGGCCAGCCTTCCATTTCTTCTTCTCTACCTTTCTCTGGCCTCTCCAGCTTCAGCCGCAGCAGCTCCTGCCCGCAGCCGGTAAGCGCCCCGCCTGTCCCTTTGTGCTCCCGCGCCGCGAGGAGAGGGAGGCCGGGCAGAGACAGCCCGTGCGAGCTTTCCTTGCCGGCGGCGTTTCCTTACCGGGAGGAAGCAACGAGCGCGGCGGCACCTCCCGCCGGTGCCGCATTACCGTTACCGTCGGACGGCACGTGCAGGACCGCGGCAGCCCCGCGCACTCGCAGCCTCCGAGCTGCAGTACCGAACATTGGTCGCCGGGTGGCAGCGGCGAGCGCTTGGCACAACGCGCCAGCGCGCATGCGCGGCACCCCAGCTGCAGTACCGAAGTCTGTTCAACAGGTGGCGGAAGAGAGCGCTGGCGAAACGCGCCGCCACCGCGCGTGCGCGGCTCCGCGCTGCTGTACCGCGTTTCGGTTGCTAGGCAACAGCAGGAGGGCGGCAAAAGGCGCCACCGCGCATGCGCGGCTCCCGACCGCCAGGGCCGCGTTTTGGTTGCCAGGCAACAGCAGGAGCGCCGTCAACCGCGCCGCCGCGCATGCGCGGTTGCCGAGGCGCCATGTCGCGTTTTGGTTGCCAGGCAACAGCGGCGAGCGCCGTAAAAACCGCAGCGCGCATGCGCCCTTGCCGAGCTGCCGTAACGCGTTTCGGCTGCTAGGCAACAGGAGCAGGCCGTAAACCGCGCCGCCGCGCATGCGCGATAGCCGAGGCGTCATGTCGCGCCTCGGTTGCCAGGCAACAGGGGCCAGCGCCGTAAAAGTCGAACCACGCATGCGCGCTTGCCGAGCAGCCGTAAAGCGCCTCGGCTGCCCGGCAACAGCTGGACACACACCCCCCCCCCCACCGACGCACTCCACCGCGCATGCGCCCCTCCCCAACGCCACTTCCCACCTTCGGTCACCGGGCAGCAGCAGCCGCATCCCCGTAACGATCCTCTTCGGAGCATCAGCTGCACGAGGGACGACTGACAGCTCAGACCAGTAGAGACCAGACACAGGCGGCAACTACTTACTGGGGGCACAGGGATTACGTTGCCCTGCCCTTTCCCCACTCGCAGCCCGGGCAGTCATCTTCATCGTCTCCGTTCCAAAGAGCACCCGAGTGGCTGGAGCGTTTACAGCAGTCAAGTGCAAAGAACAGACCATTCGGGTGGTCGCTTCTGCCCCTGCCCTCCCCACCCCGTTATCTACAGAGGAGAAGCAGCACAGGGAACCTGCAAATGGGGGGGGGGGGGGAGGGGGGGGGGGTCCCCTGGAGCAAGCCCCAAGGACTGCTGTATCCCCTCTGAATGTGGCATCAGGGTTGCGGGAGCGACAGCAGCCAGCCAACAGATGCTGGCGAGAGATTTAAAAAAAAAAAATAACGCCTGGTTCCGGTGACAGCCTGAAGGCAGGCCACAAGAGACCCAAAGCTGCTCTGTGCCAGAGGGGCAGCTCTGTCCAGCAGGAAACGCCGCGTCCCAGCGCACCAGATGCCAGCGGCCCACCTGCAAGCCAGCGATACCCTGGCGACCCTGGGGCTCGGTTGGGGTGGGCGCACCTTTCCTCACCTCTGAGCCATCAGAACTCTGCTCTCCCAATCCTACACGCACGCAAGGCTTCTTGTGCGGGGCTCGTCTCTTATCGAAGAGACGCTGCACGGTGTTACTTACCGCCCCGCCCTCCGGCGTGCAAAGGAATCAGCCGTGAAGCAGGGATAGCAAAGAGGCCTGTCGGGATATTAGTAGTCCTCAGCAGACGACCGTAGAGCCCTCGAGGTTCCATCTTTGCTCCCTACAGGAGCGTGGCTCCGCACTCCTTGCCGCTCCCGCCGGCAAGCGACACAATTGCCCTTTGCTGCCTGCAACAGGCAGTACCTGCACGGCCCCAGTAATGCCGCTTACAGAGCGAGAGGCGCTCGCTATAAAGCGGCAATGAAGAACAAGGATGGCCCGTCAAGATGGCAGGACGAACATAGAGAGCCTCCAGCATTAGCCAGGCAGGGCTTGCAACTCACCTCGTGTCGTGGTTTAACGCCAGCCAGCAAGAAAGCCCCACGCGACCGCTCGCTCGCTCCCCCGCCCCCAGTGGGACGGGGAGACAATCGGAAGGGCGAAAGTGAGAAAACTCGTGGCTTGAAACGAAAACAGTCTAATCATTTAAAAGAAACAACAACAACAACAACAACAACAACAACAACTTGTAAGGAAAAGAAGAAAAAAAAATGACAGAGAATGGGGTGCAGGCAGCATGCCAGGGGTCTGGAGCCTGACGGATGATGGGGAGCGGGGGGTGGAATGTGGAGGAGGGAAAGGAAGCGGGGGGGACGACGGGGGGGATGGGACAGGAGATAGAAGAGCAGGGGATGCGGGGGGAAACAACTCGCGTGGGTTAAAAACTCGAATGGGTGAAGGGGGCGGGCTGGAGCAGCAGGGGGCATATATGGGGGAGAAACACACGCCGGGGAGAGGGTAGGTGAGGGTACAGAGGTGCATGGGGGGACACGGGGGGGAGATGACCTACCCCAGGGAGCCCACCCAGGATGATCCACAGCAGGTAACTCACCTGGGATAACCCGCAACAGAGCATCCACACCAGATCATCCACACTGGGAAAACCCCCAGCAACGCCCCTCAAACTGCTTGTGCTTCACCCCCAGTCTTCCCCAAACTGGGGAGTTTTTTGCTTTTTCAAAATACTCAGTTTGGGGTGTGTTTCAGTGCTTTTCCACAACATAAAAAGGGGTGATCTTTCGGTTGTGGGTTTGTGCATGAAAATGGGGTGGGTTTTTTGCTTTGCAGCTGCACCAATCCAGGCGGATTTGGCTTTCCCAGGAGTCCCAAAGTCGTTTGTTTTTTCCCCGTTGCAGACCCAGAATCAGGGGGTTTGGGGTTGTCCTGGTTTCAGCTGGAATAAAGTTCATTTTCTTCCGAGTAGCTGGTACAGGGCCATTTTGGATTTAGGGTGAGAATAACGTTGACAACACCCCGATGCTGTAGTTGTTGCTAAGCAGTGTTTATACTAAGTCAGGGACCTTCCATCTCCTCATACCGCCCTGCCAGCAGAGGCTGGGGGCGCACAAGAAGAGTCGCTGAGCTAAAGCAGGATTCCAGGTAAACAGGTCAGCTCGAAATACACCACCTCCTTTAAAAGTTAAGAGCGATTTGAACACTTAAAATCAGCATTTAGGCTAATCGATACCATTTTGAACACCTTCTTAGCATACAAGTAAACACTCTTGCCGGTGTTGGAAAACGTCTCCTCCCTTCCTTACAGCACCGCTGCAGGGAGATAACCCTGGGAGGCTGCGGGACGAGGTCGTACGCAATCAGAATCTACGCTTACGGATCCACCACAACAGCTACAGCCCTTGCGCTGCTGCTGCTGCTGCTTTGCATCTTGCTCGTTTGGTGAATAAAGCTGAAAGTGAAGTGGAAAACTCCAAAGAGCAAAAGGAAAAATAAAGAATAAATCTCAATCATTCACTTTACACTAAAAAGGCGTGCCCATGTTTATATACGTCCAATAAAAATACTTATACTGTAAAAGTATTTCATTTTCCTTTCCCATTACCTTAACTTGCACAGCTCTGAATACATACCATTAAATTATCTCTCTCCAAAGTACACAGTTATAATGGGACTAGGGGTTTTTGTGCGTGTTACAGAACGCGGAGGGACACCTGGCCAGCTGAGCTGCCCAAGAGAGGTGCTACTGAACTGCCAGGGAAACGCACCATTGAAAGCCAGACAGAAAGAAAGTACTTCAGAGCACTCCGTCAAAACATCAGGAAAAAAACCCCATAACATTCAGTTGCCTCTCTTTTTAAACGTTTAGAAAAATACCTAACTGCTTACATACACCTAACAAATCAAATACTACAGCTATTTGGCAGTTAGTTTAAACAATGCAAGTCAATTTGTAAAATCCCCAGGGCTGCAATACCTCAGACTACCAAAAAGGACTGGCGGGTTTCCTAATGCTTTTGGCAGTACTGAAGCAGGCAGAGCAACACGTTTTCATGTTATCTCGACTGTTACAACTGAGAAACCAAAGACCAGTGATGCCACCAACTTTAGGAAGATGGGCTGTGCTTGGGTCTTTGGAAGGAAATTGACTTTTTTTTTTTTTTTTCTTTTTTTAAAAGAGAGTGAAAAGTCTCGTTACTGATGACTTCTACTGTCAAGTCGATCACCTCTGAAGATCCACTCTGATGGGAAGTTCCTAAAACAAAATCTCTTTGAGAGAGAAAGACTTCCATTTTGGAAAATCTCTTTCCAACTGAAGTCAAAATTACACACTGTAGGTTCAAGGAAAAAATACATTACTGAAGCAGTAACTCATCAAAAACACCTCAGGACTCACTGTCACTAGTTACAAGGCTGCTAATGCTTCCTGGGAAAGCCTGGAAAACACACAGATGCGACGCCCGTTTTGTCCTGTTTTGTCCACGTCTCTTCTTTGACCTTGATTGCTTTTAGTACAGATGCTAATTATCTCCGTAACGTTTTTGAGTACTACTAGAAGATATTTAAAAAAAAATCATTGACTGTAAAAGCATAAAGGTTTTATCATGAAAACAAAGGCTGTTTCTTCTGAACAGCTGAACTCTTACGAACAGTTCCTTCCCTCTTTTAGGACAAAATTATTTTCACAGTATCATTTACTAGCAAGCACACAGCAACAGAAGATTATGCTTTCAGGAAGAGAAAATAAACTGCGGGAAGTAAACTTTGTATAGGTGTAACATGCTCCGGAACAGAACTTATTTTTAGTATTTCTGTTAAAATATTTCATGTAAAAAAAAGTAGAAGGAGAGTTGGCACACTCTCAACGTTAAAGTCCGTACCGCAAGTACCTTTGGAAAAATGCAGACACACATCGTAGGCGTACCTTGTACTTGCAGGCCACTACGGAATCTTTCCATCCGTCTCGTACCGTCACGGCAGAAGAAAGGGCAACCACGGCGAAACGGTGCCAGCTGACATCCAGCTGAGAGAAGAAAAAAAAACATTAGCACAAAGCTGGGTAGGAACCCAAAGCTGCCCTTTTTTTTTGTGAAGGTTTGTGAAGACAGTACGACTGAGCGGAGGAAAAAGTATTTTTGCGTCATCTACGGTACAGTTGTTGACACAGGCCACTAGAGCTTTTGCATTTTTCAGACAACCGCGCCCTTTTTTTTTTCCTTTCTTTTTTTGACTCATCGGCAACTTTACTTTCACTAGAACTCACTTTCCTAGATACACGCAGGTGACAGACATAGAGACCTACCTACATTTTCTCAAGCCTTAGTATAGCCGAGGCTTCATCACCCTATACGTCCCAAGTTGAGTATTTTTGCTAAAGAGCACAGCAACGCATCTGTCCTTGTGAACTGCCTCGTTGCAAAAAAGGAATCATTTTTTCCAGGCCGTTGCTCCAAACGGGCAAGATCTTTTAAAACCGCAGTTGTGCCACCAAACCCGCTCAGGGTCCCTCCTAGCTTTTGACCGCCCTGAGATTTAACAGGCACACGCTCCATTCCATCTTCCAACAGCAAAAATACGCTAACGCTCTCGGACCCAGAGCGCAACCCTACGGATGTCCACGCACACAGCCTGCCGTTTTGATGAGGAGCCACCCAGCATCCCTGCGAGCACAGCTGCACGCGCCAGATCGGTTTCCCCTACGCCGCGAGTTACCGGTTTCGGTGAACGTAGTTTCTGACGCTTTAAACCGAAAACCGTATCTCGACACTTCGCCACAGCAGAAACGACCCATCGCCAGAACGCGACAAAAACGCAGTAACACCAATTGCAAACCCACAGCAGCAACAGCTCCAGAAATATTTAGACCAGGAACAAGGGAGAAAAACAAAACAGCTTCATCTCACGCACAGGGGAGCGGCAGGCAGAGAAAAGGGTCGGCATTCTGAGCCCTTACAGAAAACGGGCATTCTCCTTCCGTTCCTCAGCCCGTCCGTGAAGGTCTAAATACCGCAACACTACTACGGCAACGTCGAGAGTAGGGAACAGCAGCCCTGCCACCGGACTTGCCGCTGACCCATGCTATTTACGTAGCAGGACGCGTAAGCAGAGGGACGCGTTTTGCCACACGCAGCCCTGAACTTCCTGAAAATTTACGTTTACCAAAAAAGCCATTTGGAACATATTGCCAAACAACATTCGGCAAGAAAGCTTTGATGCGTTTGACACACGCAAGTTTTTGGTCACTTGCTATTTGCTTCCTGTTGCTGCTGCTGTTCTTCCTTCAGAAATTCTACTCGTCGCCCAGTTATTCACTACTGGTTCAAGCATTTGCCTTCCTGGTATTACCAGCACATTCACAGAGGCAAGTAACTTAATTGCTCTTCTACAGTTATCCAAACGACAATTACAGCCATGAAAGAGAAGGAGAGGTCAGGCAGCAGAAGAGCTCTGCAGGCTGGCACCAGTCAATATTGCACTCTCTAAAACCAAACAACAACAAAACAAAACCGTGACCCTGTATCCTTCTTTTTTTTTTTTTTTTTCCTTCTTCTTTCAGAGCTCATCCCTGCCTCAGCATTTTGTCTTGTCAGAGCACGAAGCGCAGGTGATCCGTACCCTGACGACTTCTGCGTGTGATGAATGCCTGTTCAGAAATAGTCCAGATCTGCAAGACTGGTGTCATTTCTATGGTTTTAATCATCATAACTCACATTTTATTTACTCACGCATTTGTGAGGAAACTAATTAACTTTTAGACACTGCCTCTCCTTTTTTTGGGGGGGTGGGGGGGGGTGGAAATGTGTTAGAGACTGAAAAACATTACAATTCAGAGCTCCCAACCACGAGGGAGCGGTGGAGAAATCAATGAAAGCAAAGACCAACAGCAGCAACGTCAACTGGAAGTTGGCTTTCATTCCGATCACGTACTTAAGCGACTCTCCTTGCAAGTCTATGCCTCGGTCCTAGGAATGACTAGTCCCTTTTTGGAAGGACAAACTTTTTCACTTAAAAGTCCTAGACTGAAGACTCCGCTGAACGGAATGGGGATTGTCCCACGGGACAACATGCCGTCAACACTCTTAATGGGGAAGGAAAAAAAAAAAACCCCAAATAAAAATCAAGTTTAAGTACCAGTTCCCATCACGTTTCACTCATTACATTTCTACTGGCATCTAGGTGCTCAAAAATGAACTACAGGGACACCACATATTCCTAAAAATTCAGTTATACATAAAAAAGTAAAAGGCTATTTCCAACTTGCCCATAAAAATCAGTATGAACAGAGAGAAGAGAAACACTCGACCCTGAAGAAGCTAACAGGCAGCTCTGAATTTACCAGACAGGAAATTTCATTCTTTCCCCTGAAACAAAAACACATCAAGGGACCAGTTCAGGAACAGGGCGCGATCTGTTAACAGCAATTTTTTCATCGTCTTTTCTGCACTAGCAGCAAATTTGCCTTCCCTGTGGGTTTAACGTGGAGCACCTGTAGTGCCCTCGAACTCGCAAGTGTTTCTCTCCGCCCCCCCAGCCCGATACGTGCGATTACCTGAGCAGCAAGCGGAATTAACCACGCAGGATTTTCTTCGTGCGACGCGGAAGGTGACACTGGGAGAAGAGGAGACAAAGAAATGAACCTGCTTGTCACACCCAGCCAACGGTGAAAAGGCAGGGGAGGATTCTGCCGGAAGGGCTCTGCACCCCAGGAGCTCCCGCCGGCCGGTTTCTCTCCCCTTTGCCCGGTACCGAGGGGATGACGACACCTCGCGCGCGTCCCCTCGCGGGGGGGGCTGCCCCAGGTGAGCCGGGGGACCCCCACCTCGCTTCTGCCCGCGGGAACGGACCGGGAGAGACACTCCACGCAGAGAGAGGAGCGTGGCGTGGATTGCATGCCCGAGGGAAGAGGCCGGGCTCCCCGCTGGCAGAAGGACAACTCGCCTCCCTGCTGCTCGGAGCTGCTTGCTGCGGACAGCCCTGCCTGCGCCCGGCCGCTCTTCGGCCGTGCTGGGAGCGCGGTCCGGCCGACAGACGCCCCAGCGAAAAGACGCTCCAGCTAATCGCGCCTCCTGCTCGTTACAGCTGCAGGTACTTTTGCCTCTGGCTAATGCACGCTCCAGACAGCGGACACCCCGCCTCGTTCCAGCTCCCGCTTGCTACAGTTCTGGCTCCTTGAAGCCCCAGCTCCGCACTGAAGCTCCGGCTGATTTCAGCTGCTTCTCCTTACAAGCTCCAGCTATGTGCAACGGTCTGGGCTTTCCATAAGGTTATCTATCAACTGCTGTCAACACTGGAGCGTTAGGATTAAACATCAGAGTTACACGCCAAGTAAATATCCATTAGTTTGGGCGATTAATTACTTGACGACTATTCTGAGCGGCGCAGAAAGAAGAGCTGGACTCAAAGAGGGCACGTGGGGTCTGAAAAGCACCTTTCCCCCCCGCAGACCATCACAGATGTTGAGTTCGGCCTGCTGCGTGCCGGCCTCCCGCACTTCGGCGTCCGACACAACCAGACCCCCATCTCCGGGGAGGGACCACGCACCCTGCCTGCCCCCCGCTTCCCCCCGCAGCCCCCAACACCCTCCCACCCGCCTGCAAAACCAGCCAAGCCGGCTCCCGCTTTTGGCCCCCACACCAGCTGACTCGGGGCCCATTTGGGAGCCAAAAAACCCGGCCGCTGAGCCTGTTCTCAAGGCCCAAACACGCAGGGCCGGACCTCTGTTTCTGGGCCCAAAGCTGCGCAGCTCGGTCTGTTTCCGAGCCCCCAAATCAGCCACGCGAGCCTGTTGTCAAGCCCCAGGAACGGAAAACTTGTTCTCCATTTCTGACCCTGCAGTGCCCACGGGCGACGCCGAGCGTAGCCACCCCACAGCCCTGCACCCCCGGGGCCCCACACGTAGTTTCGGGGAGTGCTCGGGACCTGCGGAGGGCCCGGCCCCACGCCTCTGCGGGGCAGCCCCAGCACAGGCAGGGCGTCGCTTCACGATTGCCGTTTCAGGCTTTATTTCCCCGCCACCAGCGGCACGGCCAGGCCCCCACCCCAAACCCCCCAGCCGAAGCACCCCCGCGGGTAGCCGGGCCAAGCCACCCGGAAAACAAGAAAACCAAAGAGGGAACAAGACAGAGACCGTGGGGAAAGGCAAGGAGAAGGACACAGAAACAGAGAGAGCGCGGGAGGGATAGGGAGCAGGACAGAGAGATGGAGCAAGAAAGGAAAAAAGGACGGGAGGCAGAACCAAGGGAAAGAGAGACAAGGATGGGGAGCAGGACAAAGGGACGGAAGAGGAAAAAAAAAATAGCAACGGGCTGCAGGACAGAGATGAAGGGATTCAATAGACACAGGGAGCATGACAGAAGGACAGAGAGGAGACAGACAAAAGGGACAAAGAGCAGGCCAGCATCGGAGGGGAAAAAACCAGCTGCGATGGGCAGTGGGAGAGAGATACGGAAAAAGAAAAAAATACTGAGGAACAGAAAAAAGAAAGAAGCGACAGCTAGCTGGACAGGGGGACACAGTTAGAAAGGGCGGGAGAGGGAACGGGGCAGAGAAAGACAGACAGAAAAGGTAGCGAAAGAAAGCAAGGCAGAGGGACAGCAAACAGGGCGGGGGGGGGGAAGGGACAGGGGTCTGGACAGAGGTGGAGAAATAAGCAGCAGGGACAGAGAAAAAGAGACAGAAAGAGGGACAGGGAACATGGCAGAGAAGGAAAAATCAGGACAGCGGCAGGACGGAGATCAAAAACTGGGACGGTCCTCAGGACAGAGAGGAATACGAATACGAGCAGGGAGCGGGACAAAGGGATACAGCGAGAAACGACGGGACAGGAAGCAAGACAGCGCGACAGACAAGAACAATGACAACGAGAGAGAGAGAGCGTGCGCGTGAGAAGCACAGGGGGTTGGGAAATTTAGAAAGAGAGGTATCAGGAGCCCTGCAGAGAGAGGGAGGGTGAATAAAAAAAGGGGCAGGAAGCAGCACAAAGGGTCACAGAGAGTAAGAGATGAACAGGAAGGAGGACGGGGACAGTGAGATCCAGAATGACAAAAATAAACAGCAACGGCGAGCAAGACAAAGGGATAGAGACAGAAACAGAAAGTAGGAAGAAGAGAGATAGGAAGGCAGGGACACAGAGCGACACGTACAGGTACGGAGAGGAAAAGAACACTAGGGGAACAGGCCAGAGAAATTGGGAGGCGGGGAAAGAGGCGGATGCAGATCAGGACAAGGAGATGGAAAAGGAAAAAACAGCGACTGGCTGCAGGACAAAGACGGGGCGGGGAGAGGGAGAGGGAGCAGGACAAGAACGCAGAGAGAAAAAGAAAGGGGGGCAGTCGAAGGAAAGGGGGGGGGGGAAGAGGGAGCAGGACAAGAGAATAGACAGAAGAGGAGAGGTACAGGGAAGCAAAATAAAAATAATAAAAAACAAACAAACAAACAAAAAAGTCACAGCAGCAAGAGAAAGCGAGGGGGTCAGGAGAGGGGGAGGGAGGGAGGGACCGGGAGGCACAAGAGGAGCGACAGGGCCCCGGAGGCCCAGGACTCACCACAGCTCTCGCTCTTGGAGCTGCCAGGAGACCTTGCCAGTGCAGACGCTTCTTTCTCCTTCTCTCCTCCCTTCCTCTTCTGTAACTCCAGTCGCTTGGCTCTCCTCCACATAACGGAACACGCGAGCGTCTCGCGGCTCTTACGAGATGAGGCCTCCTAGACACGTAGCCTCGCTCGCTCGCTCACTACGTGGCCGTACCGCGCTGCTGGTCATGCATACAGACCCTGGCAGCCTGACCTGCTGCGGACTACGAGGAGGGATCCTCCCACACCCAGAGAGGCAGGCTCTCTCTTGCCTGCAGCGGGAGGCAGCTGCCAGCCAGATGGCCTTCCGTTTCTTCTTCTTTACTTTTCTGTGGCCTCTCCAGCTTCAGCAGCTCCCGTCCACAGCCAGCAAGCGCTCCGCCTGTCCCTCTGTGCTCCCGCGCCACGAGGAGAGGGAGGCCAGGCAGAGACAGCCCACGCGAGCCTGAGGCTGCTGCAGTCAACGGCATCCCCGGGGACGAACGGACAACCGCACTCACAGCGTGGCCTCTGGGAGAGGGAAAGAGGCAGCAGTGACCGTTATTACTGTAGCTCGACCCTGGCCAGAGCCCCTCCTTCCGCAGGGGCTTCCGCAGACGCCGCTCGTTCCCCGCGCCGCTGCTAACGGCACCCACGTTCAGGGAGACTCGAGAACATGGGAGGGCCAGCTTGCTGCCCTCACGACAGGGCTCGGGGGCTGCCTGCGGCTACAGCACAGGCTTCAGGGGAGGGGCTGGAGCTGGGGGCAGCCGCACGGGCCGAGCGGGGCCGGGGGAAGGCGCCGGGGGAGCTCCGGCGACTCGGGGAGGCGCCCGCTGGCCGCGCCTGGGGGGTGCCCGCCTCCGTCCCCTCTTCCCTTCTATCGGCTCTCGGGGAACTGCCTGGCGCTGCCCTGGCCCGGCTCGCCTCCGGCGGACCGGGAGCCTGCCGCGGCGGCCGCTTCGCAGCTTCCCGTCCCGCCAGCGCCCGGCGGCCAGCGGGCAGGAGGCACCCCCCCGCCCCCGCCCCCGCCCCTGCCCCTGCCCCCGCCGGAGGGGATCGCTCGCCTCACCCGCGGTCCCGGCGCTCGCCCGCTGCCGCCCAGACCCGCGCCCTGCGCGCCACCACGCTGCACCCGGACACCGCGCATGCGCCGGAGGGGCCGGAGCCGACGAGCGAACGCCGGGCTGCCCCACGCGCAGGACGGCGCATGCGCCCGGGTCGCGCGTCCGCACGGCTGGTCGGGGAGCGGGTGCAGCGGGAAGCCCGCGGAAAACCACACGAAACCGGCAACGCTCCTGCGTCTGACCTGGTCGGACTCCGGGGGCCGCGGCGGCAGCAAGGACTACGCCGCGCCCGAGAGCCACGCTGCCGCCCGGCCGCCGAGTCCGCGAAAACTACAGCTCCCGGCATGCCCCGGGAGGCAGCCCGCCCTGCTGCCTGACCCCGAGGGGAAGCCGCTTCCGTTTCCGCCCACCCCCACGCCGGCGCAGCCGCAGTTCCCGCCGAGCCCCCAGCGCCGCTCCGGGCAGCTCCGGCGCGCTTTCGCCGCCCGGCTCCGGCACGGCGCGGCGCGGCACCCCCCCGCCCGGCTCCGGCTCCGGGCAGCGGCCGCCGCCGCCGCTCCGTGCGTCCCACACAGACCCCGCCGTCCTCCTCGGGGCTTTCCCCGGAACCCGCCGGCCGGCTGCGCAGCCCCGCCACGGGGCCCGGTGAGCACCCCCCCCGCGCGCGCACGTGGTCCCAGCCGCCCTGCGCCCCCCCCCCCCCTCGCGCGCACTTGCTCCCAGCCCCCCTGTGAGCCCCTCCCCCGTGCGCACTTCCTCCCAGCCCCCCCGCGCGCACTTGCTCCCAGCTGCCCTGTGAGCGCACTCCCCCCCCCGCGCGCACGTGGTCCCAGCCGCCCTGCGCCCCCCCCCCCGCGCGCACTTGCTCCCAGCCCCCCTGTGAGCCCCCCCCCCCGCGCGCACTTGCTCCCAGCCCCCCTGTGAGCCCCCCCCCCCGCGCGCACTTGCTCCCAGCCCCCCTGTGAGCCCTCCCCCCCGCGCGCACTTGCTCCCAGCCGCCCTGTGAGCCCACCCCCCCCCCCCCGCGCGCACGTGGTCCCAGCCCCCTGTGAGCCCCCAGGGCTCCCCCCCGGCCTCTGCACCGGCGGCCCCCACCTCCCCCGGGCCACCCCCGCCTCCGACGTTCGCCGTCCGAGGGGCGCCCGGCCCCGCTCACCTTCTCCCGAGGGGCAGCCGCAGCCCGGCCACCGCTCCGCTCCGCTCCTGCCTCGGCTCCCACCGGCCCCGCCCCGGCCCCTCCCCCGGCAGCCCCCCCTTTCCAGGGAGGGGACGGCCCCAGCAGCCTCACTGCCCGCACCTGCGGCTCCTCCAGCCCCGGCCCGCAGCTGGGGGACCGAAACCCGGAACAAAACTTCTCAACACCCATGGGAAGTTAAGCAGCAGGCACTTCCTCGATTGAATGAAAGGTGGCAAGAGTCATCTCATTTGGAAGGGGTGTTAACTGGGGTCAAAATACAGATTTGAATACCCATCTTATTTTAGTTCTAAGACTTGGCGATTGCCAGGTATCATCTTTTCCATTTACCCGGGTCCACCAGCGAGGCCACAAGGGAGATTTCTTCCAGAGAGAGGAGAGAGTTATTAAGGCTGAAGTCCACGATTTGCCTTTCTCCTTCATGAAAAGGTGAGTGGATCATATATCATCACTAGTCACCCAAACAGTTAACCCTGAACTTTTCACCTGTCCTTTAATACAGTCAACTCCAAGCTAAATGTTTTCCGTTATTAAGAGGCGACCAAAGATCATGTAAAATATTATTATACTTTCTACAAACACATCCCCATCTGAGAGCTTTAGCTACTAGAGAAAGTCGTTGGAGTTTGGGGTCAGAGGAGCTGCAAGTATAAACCTTCATTCAGCTCTGTTTAGGATGTGTGATTTTTCTCTGGTTGTCTAAACCAGTCTAAATTTCCATAGACGGTCCCGACTCTGGGTGGCTCTGACAAGGATCCTGGAACTCCAGGAAATTCTAAACATCGTTTTATATTTTAAATATGATCCCAAGTTCCTTCCTGCACTTGTCGCTACGGTTTTGGCAACTGACAGCCCCAAGGGCTGCCTGTACAAGTTTCTCCCGAAGGGCGAGTAAATTAATTCTTTTGTCCATGAGGTGGATGGTTTGGTAATGTTATAATTCACAACGCTCTAATTCCTTCTTTCAAATTTAAAAAAAATAATTGCCTTTTAAATCCATCCCATTTAATTTGCTAAAATGATTCTCATTGTTCTGCATCTTTTCTCAAGTTTTGGTTAAATTCAATGTCAGTATTCTCCACGGAACTAGATTTTCATCTGACTTTGGAATCGGAAGGCAGGCTGTTACTGAGGTTCAATTTTGTGTCTTTACAAAACTTTGAATCAGTTACAAAACTAGATTTTTGGTTTTTTAAACCAAATTACAAAAACGGTTAATATCAAGATTAACACAGCTCAAACAATAATTGTTTCATTTTGTTTATCTCATGTTTGGAACCCCTCAAAAAAAAATACATACACCCTCTAAACACACAAAAAGATTATTGCCCTCGACAATATTCCTAATAGCAACCCCAATAGTATAAACTTTACACAGCTGTTTTCCCAAATAGATAATGTGAAACTTACTTATAGATTTTCAGTTTTAAAGGGCCAGTTTCTTTAGACTTCCAATTTCTTGTTGGTGCTTTCTTTATTCTTGAATAATGAAGCCAAGGTTCTTCTCCCAGACCTTTACCGCTATAAGGGTTGTTAAAATGACTCGATACGGTCCTTTCCACTTCTCAGTGATTTTACATACATTCAATCTCCTGGTCGGAAGGGATGCGCTGCTACGTCCAATTCTAAGGGTCCAGCTGTGGAGACATACTGACAAAGTTCTTGAAAAGAATTGCTTAAAGAAATCATAACACCTTTTAAAAACCTATCTCCAAAGGCACTCAAGATACTCAGAACATAGGACTCTTGATATGGTCTTTCATAAAACA
This sequence comes from Buteo buteo, assembly GCF_964188355.1. Taxonomy (NCBI): domain Eukaryota; kingdom Metazoa; phylum Chordata; class Aves; order Accipitriformes; family Accipitridae; genus Buteo; species Buteo buteo. The sequence continues at coordinate 47,290 of NW_027439453.1, forward strand.
TTTCATAATGACTTAAATTTTCTTTCTCTTCTGGCTATACTCTGATTCTTAATAGAGCCATGGGTAATGCTTTAACCCACGTGAGGAGTGAGGTTTCCTGACAAATTTTACTCGACTGTTGCTTAAGGGTATAGTTCATTCTCTCTCTCTCTCTCTCCCCCCCTCCCTCTCTCCCCCCCCCCCCCCCCCCCCCCCCGCTTGTGGTCTGTATGGGGTGTGATAGTCTCAATCTATAGATAATACTTTGCTCAGCTTGTCTCATAATCTTTGCTATAAAATGAGGGCCATTGTCAGATGACATTCTTACAGGCACCCCACATTTTGGTATTATCTCTTTGAGCAAGACTTTGACTACTTCCCTTGCTTTCTCGGTGCGACAAGGGAAAGCCTCGGGCCACCCAGTAAAGATATCAACTAAAACTAGGATAGATCCTTCTTTTCAAGGCAATTCTATAAAGTCAATTTGCTAATATTCTCCTAAAAAATTTCCTTATTTCATAATCCCAAAGATGATCTTATTACTGATTCGGGGACATTTTTATATATAAATTTCACATCCGCTTCTAATTGTTTAAACAATCTTTGTCGTATTTCACTTTCTGTTCCCCGATATACTTTGTGATGTTCAGCTCGGGCAATTTCTCTTATTATTGTGGGTGGGACTATTATTTGACCTGTCGGTGTTACAGCCTATCCTGTTTCATTTTGTTAGCCTGCAATCTAATAATTAATTCTTCATCTTTTTCGTTATAATTTGGAGTTTCTTTAGGCAATTTTATACTTTTCTCTGGAACTAGTGCTAGGATGCCTTTTTCCGCAGCCTCTTTAGCAGCTTTATCGGCCAGTCGGTTACCTGCGTTCGGACCGGTCTTACCTAACTGATGTGCTTTACAGTGCATTATCGTGACTGCTGTTGGTTTTTGAATGGTTTCTAACAATTTCAGTACTTGTTCTGCGTGCTGAATGGTGGTTCCTTGCGCGGGTAACGGTCCTCTTTCTCTCCGTATCGCTCCATGCGCACGTACTACTCCAAAAGCATACTTTGAGTCTGTCCAAAAGTGTTGACTCGCTTTCCTTGACTTAGTTCCAGAGCTCGAATGAGAGCTATCAATTCAGCCTTTTGGGCAGATATCGTCGAAGGCAAAGTTGGCAACACAATTACCTCCTCAGTAGTTATTGTCTATCTTGATAAACGTTTTCCTTCACAGATGGAACCGCTTCCGTCGGCATACAGTTCCCAATCTGTTTCTTCTAGCGGCACATCTCAGAGATCCAGTCAGCTGGAGTAAACTCTTTCGATTGTCTGCAAGCAGTCACGTTCCAGTTCTCCTCCTTTAACTTGATCGGTTGTTGAAAACGCAACAGGGTTAACGGTGGTAGTAGTGTTTAGGTAAACATCATCTTGTTCCAGCCACACCACTTGGTATTTCAGCATCCTGCTAGGGGATACCCAATGCCCCCCTCTCTGTTTTAGCACAACAGTTATCATATGGGAAACGTACAGTAATCCTTTGTCCTCTAATCCTTTGTCCTCAGGTGAACTTACGAGCTTCCTGGATCAGTAGCACAGTTGCAGCGACGGCTCTCGGACGACCAGAGCATCCCAGACTCACATTACCTAATCGCTTCGAGAAGTAGGCCACAGCTCGCCCACTTGGCCCTACGTATTGGGCCAGGATACCCAGAGCTATACCTCCTCTTTCACGAGCAAAAAGTTCAAGTGTCTTCTTTGTGAGATCTGGCAGGCCTAGGGCTGGCACCCCTCTTACAGCCTGTTTCAGTTCTTGGAAAGTAGCTTTCTCGGCATCGGTCCAATCCATCGTTTGAGGTTTTGAGCTGCTCCTATAAAGGTCGGGCCAGCAAGCCACAACTTATAATCTACAGGTGACACCACTCGACCATTCCCGGCAACGCTCGTCATTAATTTTTTTCGTCTTAGGTTCGGGGAGACGACAAATTGCCTCTTTTCTCTCAGTTCCCAATTGTCTCTGTCCTTTTAGGATTTTAAAACTCATTTAAATAAGTTTCTTCTTTCTGGGTTATTTGGGTTTTTTTCTTTTGACGCTCGATATCCACCGATTCCCCAAAAGTTCAAAAAGTTAATAGTTAGCTTTGTGCATTGTTCTTCCGTCTCAGCTACAATTAACAGATCATCCATATATTTCAGCAAGATTTCTTGATTATTTTCTTTCTTCCAAATCTCTAATTCTCGTGCCAATTGATTTCCAAAAATGGTAAGACTATTCTTAAAGCCTTGAGGCAAGACTGTCCGCGTATATTGTGTTTTTCTCCCAGTCTCAGGATTTTCCCATTCCAAAGCAAAAACCCCTTGACTACTGGGATCCAAGGGAATACGGAAAAAGGCATCTTTTCGGTCTAACACTGTGAACCATTCTTGTTTCTCCGTTAGGGTTGCTAACAAAGTATAAGGATTTGCTACTACCGGATGAATATCTTGTACTATTTGATTTATTGCTCTGAGGAGGTCTTGAACTAATCTACCATCTTTTTCATTAGCCTTTTAACAGGCAAGATCGGGGTGTTATATCTGGATTCGCATTCTATTAACAATTTGTATCTTAAAAATGTTTGTATTACCATTGCTAACCCTTTCCGACTTTCCGGTCTTAGGGGGTATTGTTTAATTCTTACCGGATTCCATCCTGGCTTTAAATCAACTCTCACAGGTTCTGCTTTTTGGATTTACCAGGAACTTCCCAGTCCAGACGATTGGAATTACAGCATTAGACTTTGACTGGTATAATCTTCTGCTTTCGGTAACCATCCTGTTAACAACAAAGCCACTGCTTCGATACGTTTAGTTTCTGGAATTGAAGTTTTAATCTCTCCATTTTTTAATTTAACTTCTGCCTCTAAGTTCTCAAATAGATCTCTCCTTAACAGGGTTTTAGGAGAATCTGGCACATACAAAAACTGCTGAGTGACCCATTGCTTTCCTAATTTCATTGTTAAAGATTTAAAGAAGGGTCTAGTTTCTCGTTCACTTGTTGCACCGACACCACCAATTTCTTCAAAACTTAACTCTCCCTCTAAGGTATTTAAAACTGAAAAGGTGACTCTAGTGTCAATTCAAATTCCATTTTCTGTTCTCCCGGTTTAGCTGTAACCAGAGGTTCTGCTGGGAGACTCCCCGTCAGATACGTTCACTTAAAAAGAACAAATCTACCTATGGCACTTTATTCCATTTACTCTCTCTCTCCTACAAAACAACAGTAATTGCAATATAGTATTGTAACTCAAAGTTCTGTTTGTTTACCATTTTTCCTGCAATTCACCCCAATGTGCCAATAAACGTCCCAACGGTGATGGTTTTGGTAACTTTTCATCAGCGGTTCCATTTCCTGCACTCTTATTCTTAAACAATTTTGCTGATGCCTTTATACTTCTATACATTCAAATACCAAATACCAAACAAATGCAAATGACAGTTGTCCCAAATAATACACAAAGTCCAACCCAGCAATAGCTTTCGCTTGTGACTTACGGGCAGACGCCTAGGCTTCCACTGCAGACGGGTACCCTCCAAGCCCCAACCCTGCGAAGCTTTCGCCGCGCCTCACGGGCAGGCTTTCCAAACAAATTCCAAAGCAGCGGCGCCTTACCTTTTTTTCCAGGGAACGCTGCGAGGAGCTTTGCGAGTCGAGGGTGACGGTTCTCCACGAGAATACCTCGGTGCCGGCCGGAGTTCGATCGACACTCGATCTCGTCCAGTCTCACTCGCAAGGTCCCATCTGGGTCGCCAAAACCGTTCCCGAAATCCGGAATAAAACTCCTTAACACCAACCTGAAGTTAAGCAGCGGGCACTTTGTTTATCGCAGCGCTGGGGACACGGGGGATCGCTCCTCCAAAGGCGTGTCCCGCTTAGTATCAAAATCCATCAGTTTTTACAGACTTTTCCTGTCAGGTCATTGTTACCTAAGCTCCTTCCGTAAAAATGCATACTATGCTCGTTCTTAAATTTAACCTTTATAATGATCGGTCCTTTGATTATATAACCTTATCAATATTCTTATTTAAAAACAATCATTGGTCAGTTACACTTAGCTCTGCTGACTGGCATCTTCGATCCTCAAATGGAGATGGGAAGGGTAAGGGGGTTTCCAAGCAGCAAACTGGCGTCCCCGACGGTTTCCTTAGTTTCCTGAAACAGAAGGTAGGAGAACCAGTAACTTCCTGGTGAGGTTTCTAGGGTTAGCTCTTTCAAACTTTAACAATATTAAGGTTCCTAGAGTCACGCGTAACACAGCTCCTCCTAAAGTTTCTATGGCTACGTTTCAAACTTAACGATCCTATACGTTATGCTTCACAATTTTACTTCTTAATCAAACCTAACTCTTCTATGTGATTAAATTTTGATTTCTTTACCGGAATATTTGCAACAGCTGGAGCCCAGCAGGAACAGGGGGGACACGGCCCGACCCCCCCAGCGCCTCACCTCCTCCTCCCCTGGGCTCCCTCACGGCCCCTCCACTCGTGCAAAGGGAGCGCAAACGCAGCCCGGAGGGCAAAGGGGACGGGCGGCCAGCGTTTATTCAGTCAGTCGCGTGCCTATCGAGTCCTGCCAGCGAGTCTGCTCTGGGGCTCGGGGCGCCCCCCGGCGCTCCCTCTGCCCCTCGGACACCTCTGATAGCCTATTTCCATACATTCTGTATGGCACGTCTAAATATTGGGATGGTTTTAATATTTTGTACCAGCTGTGGAAACTGGTTTGCTGCTAGGTGACTGCAAAAGTGAGATTTGGTAAATAATTATTAGAAATCTTACACTAACACTACGATTGAAACAATAGACAAAAGTATAGCCAAGCAATCGACTAGCAGAGGTAGGTACTCCTAAGTTTTGCAGTTCTTTGCTCTTATGACTAGATGTTCCTGTACGCTGGATGAGAACAATGCTGAAACTGACCACGTGTGATTGAACCTGCGTTAAGCTTCAAGATCAAAGAACAAGGACAAGAATAAAGACTTCGAGGACAGCCAGCAAGAACTTCAGATGGGTCGGTGGTTGCAAAAGCAGCCCTTCGTCTCAAATGGATCCTTCATTGCATGTGATCGGACGTAGGCAGTACTATGATAATCGGTTGCCGTCGTTTTTATGTATATGTATACTAATCTGATTAACATGCAATTAGTTATTCTGTATAACCTGTTTGTGCTAAAGCTGTGGCATGCACGCTAGGTGGAACTATCCCCCGTGCAGCCAGCGCTGCAATGAAGAATGCCTGCTTTCTAAAACTCCAAAACGAGTCTTAGGGAGTTTCTTCGACCGGCTTTTCAGTATCAGGGGTACAAGGGAAGAAAGAAAAACAAACAAACAAACAAACAAAAAAGGCAGTGGTGTGGGAAAGAGAGGGGACCAGGGGAGAGGCGGGGAGGGGCGGGGAGGGGCAGGGAGGGACCAGAATGCGGAATAGGGAAGACAGGGCCCTAACCCCTAACCCGACACCCTAACCCCTAACACCCTAACCCTAACTCCTAAGACTAACCCTAATCCTAACCCTAACCCAACCTTAACCCTAAGCCTAACCTTAGCCCTTAAAACTAACCTAATACAAACCCTAACCCTAACTCCTAACCCTAACCTAACCCTAACTCTTACCCTAACCCTAGCACTAACCCTAACCGTAACCCTAACCCCTAACCCTAAACCCTAACCCTAAGTCGTACCCTAACCCTAATCCTAACCTTAGCCCTTAAAACTAACCTAATACAAACCCTAACCCTAACTCCTAACCCTAACTCTTACCCTAACCCTAGCCCTAACCCCTAACTGTAACCCTAACCCTAAGCCTAACCCCAGTCCTAAGTCATACCCTAACCCTAATCCTAACCCAACCTTAACCCTAAGCCTAACCTTAGCCCTTAGAACTAACCTAATACAAACCCTAAGTCCTAACCCTAACCTTAACTCTTACCCTAACTCCTAACCCTAACCCGACACCCTAACCCGATACCGTAAACCAAGACCCTAACCCGACAACCTAATCCCTAAACCGACACCATAACCTGACACCCTAATGGCTCTAACCCTAAGCCGACATCCTAACACGTAACGTGATATGCTAACATTAACCCTAACTTCTAACCCTAAATCCTAACCCGACACCCTAACACCTAACCCAACACCCTAACCCCTAAGCCTAACCCTAACACAACACCCTAACTCTAACCCGACACCCTAACCTCACAACACAACCCAACACCCTAACCTGACACCGTAATCCTAATCCTAAACCCTAACCCCTAACCATAAACTGACAACTTAATCCTAACCCTTTGACCCCTGACCTGTGAGCATGGACCCCTGACCTCCATGAAGTTTAGCCCTTGGCAGCATTACCTTTGGCCCTCTGACCTTTGGTACCTGAGCCCAGTGACCTTTGACTTAACCCCATGACCTTTGACCCCATGATATTTGACCTTGACCCTGTGACCTTTGACCCCATAACCCCTAACCCGCTACTCTGACCCTAACCACTAACGGCCCTAAGACTAACCCTAGCCCCTAACTCCTAATCCCTAACCCACATCCAGCCACCACAGGGCTCTGTCCCACCTCTCATACTGCTCTCCAGTGAGGCCCCGCCCACTTGGTGTAACCCTAATTAGGGTTCCTCTACAGTAGGGTTTCCAGTGACTAGGGTTCCAGGGGACATGGGGTAGTGCAGCCTGGGGTTCCGCAAAGCTAGGATTATGGGTGTTTAGGGTTGTGGCCAGGGAGCCCCAAGGTAGGGTTAGGGCAGTCTGGGGTTAGGGGTCCCTGGGGTCTAGAGTGCCTGCAAACGCAGGGACCCCTAACCCCCCCTAACCATAGCCCTGCAGAGCCCTAACCACAACCCTACGGATTGGGGGCCCTAAGTGGGGGTCCCCCACTGGGGTTAGGGTGGGGTTCTACGTCTAAGAGGTCCCCTTACCATAGAGCACTAGGGGGTGTAATGTGGGGGTACCCCCTCAGTAGGGTTAGGGTGGGGTTCTGGGTCCCAATGGTACCCTAACCCTACCTTGAGCTAACTAAAACTGGAGGAGTGGGGCACGTGGCAGCTATTACCCTAATTGATTACTATGGGGAGACTTCTAGCTTACTTTAATTATTGCATTGGGGGGTGTGTAGAGGTGTGCAAAGTAGGGGGTGGGGCTCAGGGAGGGAGTAGGTAGTGGGGGCAGGGCTCCTAATTAGGGGGTGGGGGTTGGGGAAGGATTACCTACTGGGGGTGGGGCTGCTAATTAGGGGGCTGGTGCTTGGGGCAGGGCCTGCTAATCCCAGGGCAGGTGCTGGGGGAGCCCACTAACACCAGGGGTGGGTGCTTGGGGGTGGACTTACCTCATTAAGTGGTAGGTAGGTGGGGAAAGTGGAGATAATCTATAAAAAAAAAATATTAAGAATATGTAAGTTTGGTGCAGCAGTAGAAATGGGCTTCCTGCCCAGGAGCAAGTGTTTCCTGTTTTGTTTTGTTTTTTTTTTTTTTTAACTTTCTGCTCCCAGGGAGTTTACCAATTTCTACTGCTTTTTTTTTTTTTTAATGTTTGCTTTTAAACTTAAAATTACATTTAAGCGCAGCAGTAGTGCTAATTTTCAGTTAAGTTCAGATTGTGCAGTACTGCTGCGCTTAAGCGCTATAGTACTGCAAAATCTAAGGTTAAGGGCAGCAGTACTGCAAAGTTACAGTAGGAAATGGCTTCTGCCGTGGGAGTAAATTTTTACCTTCATTTTATAACTCTTTCCTCCCAGAGCCTGAACCATCTGCTACTGCTCTTTTGTTTTAAATTTAAGTGTCACAGTGGCAACGTCCAACTGTCACAGTGGCAACGTCCAACTGTCACAGTGGCAACGTCCAACTGTCACAGTGGCAACGTCCAACTGTCACAGTGGCAACGTCCAACTGTCACAGTACAGTTTTAGGATAGCAACGTTCAAGTTTCACCACACGATTTCACAAAAGCAACTGCAAAGTTTCGCTATACCAGTGTTCAAGTTTTACAATACAGTTTTACAATACAGTTGTACAACAGCAAATTCAAAAATTGCAATATAAAATGACTTCCACCATAAAGGTAAATGTTTTATTTTTTTTCTTAATTACACACAGGGACAGTGCCATATCCTACTCCTTTTTATTATTGTTTCACATGGTATTTAAATACAAAGTTTACAGACCATGTTCTGAGTTCACAAACCATGTTCCAACATATCAGTCTTTTCCACATTCCTCACTGCCATTATCTCCATTGTTGCACATCCAGAAGTTTTACTGCCCGAGGTGACATTACCTCCACAAGCCCTGTTCTCAAATAGAAAAGGAGTTGCTCCACTCCTTTTCACAGACTGTCCACTTCCACACCTAGGCACAAAAACAGAAATCGAAAAATATCATTACATCACAAACTACAAAGAGCACCCAAATATTTTACAAACACACCAAGGAAAAATACAGTTACACTCACACACTTCACAACCCTGGCCTACTCCATACTAGCCCTCTAGTCCAACTCCCCCCACCCTTCACCCGCAAAATCCTCAACTATCTTCCAAAGACCATCCGCTGACTAACATAATTCCCTGCACTAATTGGCAGTGACCATGTTCCAGGGGAGCACCGTTCCCAGGCGCCTAGAAAAAAATCCCCCTGCCTGCCAAAACCCCGGCCCGAGCCTGACCCCCATCTGAACATTGGCGATGAACATCACCTCACAGCGCAGCGGGGACGGGGGGGGGGGACGGGGACAGGGGGAACAACAAAACCCACAACCCTGGCTGGGGAAAAAAAAAATCCTTCAGCTAGAGTTTTTTTTTATTCTAATTGTATTTTTTTTTTCCAATTCTAATTCCCTGGAAACCATCTCACCTGTACAACCTGAAAGGAAAAAAAACATTAAAAAGTCAAAACGCATAACCCTACAAGGTTACACACATTCACAACACACTACACATTGACATCGCATGCACACCGGCCCTCACTCTCAACTCATCCAACAGCCTGCCACCCTCAAGGGGCCATTGCCCTGTGCCTGCCGCACCAGGGCCCTCAAAAAACGCCCTGCCTGCCAAAACCCTGGCCCAAGCCTAACCCTGGTCTGAACATTGACCATGAACATCGCCTCACAGAGTGGCCACAACTGGGGGAAAAAAAAAAAACCGCAGCTGGGGGGAAAAAAAAATCCCATGGCTGGGGATTTTTTATTCTAATTGTATTTTTTTTTTCCTAATTGCCTAACAAACATCTCTACTTCCACCCTGCAAGAGACCACTAAAAAGCTAAACCACATAACCCTACAAGGTTAGACACATTCATAACACACCACTCATTCAGATCACACGCACATGAGCCCTCACTCTCAACTAACCCATCCTGCCACCAAAGGGGGTCAAGGGGCCCTCGCCCCTTACTCGCAGCACCCGGGGCCTCAAAAATCACCCTGCCTGCAAAACCCCCAGCCGAACCTCCTTCCAAGCTCCCCACAAACTACCCTTCCATTACAGCAACACTTCAACACACACCATCTGCACCCTACACAGATTTTCAACCAGATACTTAGCTTTCATAGTGGCACTTGTCACAGTCCAACCTCCGTAGCAGCCACATCGCCTAAATGCGAGGTTCCTTCAGTTGCCTCGTGGCCTGTGATCACCTGCCAAACCAACACACAAAACTCTTGAATACACACTTCACCCCCAGCATAAAAAGAAATCCTCCACAGCTCCAAACACCTGCTTCCCACCGATTCCAAAAACAAAAACCTCAATGCCTTAACCATTTCGAGAAGCTTACCACAAAGTGTCCACATAAACAATATTAACACCCACGCCCAATTACTGCCTTACTATATTCTACCTCACAATCCACTTGCAATCCACTCCCCTACTGGCATGCAATGACTCAAAAATCTTTTAACCCTCAATGCTAGCAATCTACACATATCAACATTTCACCCGTAGACTCTTATCGCTGTTCCACCTACCCCTGACTCTACAGCCCCAGGCAGAGCAGCTCCAAGCCAAATGCACCTGTGCACAGACCAACACAACACAGAACACTACCAACAAGGTGATTCAAAGAGAGAAAACTCTCAACAAGAAGAATGACCCCCAGACAGGAGGTGCCAACTGGCAAATTGACCTACAGCACCCAAAACCATGAAGCAAGGAGGCTCTACAACAGCCCCAAAGAAGAAGAGGCAAAAGTAACAGCCCGTTACAAGATGGTACTGTCAAAACCAAGATGATGGATGCGTCAGAAGCCTGTCATCAAGACCTAGGAACATCAAGGTGCAGGGAAGAACTCCCAGTCCAAGACAAAACACAGCTAGAGAGCAGAGCTGCCAAAGCAGCCCGGAAGAGCGCCGCAAAAGAGAACCAGCAGGAACCTTCCAACACCAATCCACGCTTTAGAGCTCCGAGTGCAAGAAAAGAAGCACCCGACTGGCACAGTGCCGATGAGTAAGGGCATTCGAGACCCTAGGGACGGTGCCCGAAGTGCATGCCACGCTCCTCCAGCGCAAAGACTGATCATGGCATTGAGACCCGAGGAAGGTCTAAGCACACAAGACAGACTACACAAGCTACACACCACCACAGACACAGGCTGGAACTGCCCTGCCTGGCACACGCTGGTCTCGGGCTCAAGAGCAACCCGCTCCCTTCATCTGCCCAAACAGGACTGCTCCTGGACAGCCCTGTCCTCCCAGTCTAACTTTAAAACCCCTCCTGTCAATTCCCAGCTTTGTCCCTCCCTCCCAGCCTCTCCCCAGCCCAGGTCCCTCAACTTAACTTTCAGAGGGCCAAGGGTATGAATCCATCCTCCGCAAAAATCACATGGGCTAACTGGGACGATCTGGCAGTCGCCAGACTCCTCTTCATCATCTGCAGTAAAGACAAAAAAAAAAAAGCAACAAAATCGGAAGAGGCAATAACCCATCAGCCAACACCAACTACTTTCCCAACCCCCCACTTAATCACACACACCACAGCGGTATGCTTACCTGCTTATTCCAGAGTCAGACCCTGCGGCCATCATCACTCATGGTACCTGAGACAGCAGGACACACAAAATTAGCATAGCAGTTGTGAGACTCACCAGGCCCATTCTCCTCCTCCCTAATCCACAGCTCACCTCCAATGCTCATCCAAATCCAAAGGTGGCCTGCATAGCGCCTGCAACACAAAAGATAAATGCTTAACCAAGCAACCACGTAATATTTGATATTCAACACCGACTCAGCCCACAACCAGCTCACCTTCTCAAACTCCTCATTGGCCTGCGGCATGGCTCCTCTGAGGCTGCGTGCGCCACCTGCAAAAACCAAAGCAGAATATGCATGCTGAGAGGCTGCCTGAAACCCTCAGCCTGCCCAGACCGATTCCCAACTCCCTCTCCTTTACCTTGGCCGCTAAACTACCCTGCTCTGTCATCGAGAGCTTGCCATGTCAAAGCACACGTACTACCTGCAAAAAACAAACAAGGGATGCTTCCAACTTTGTCAACAATGCAACACCTCCAAAGGAACGATTCCTTTAACCCAGTAGTCACAGCTCACCTTGCCCGAGACACCTCCAGTGTTGATGGCCCGCTTCGCTCCTTGCTTTGCACCTTCCAAATAAAAGAAAAAAAGAACCCCATCAGCTAGTCATAGAGCCACCGGCCGCATCTTCCCTCCGACTCCACTCACAGACCCACCTCCTTATGGCGCTCCGCTCCCCTCCTCCGTCGCTCTGGGGCACGCATCTTGTCTCTCCACATCTGAAAAAAACCCCATATTGAACGAGTCATCCTGGATGCAGAGCAAGAGCCTAACAACTCCAGAGATCTTGATTCCATCTAGGAATACCAGTACTCCAGCTACAACCAGCCATTTTTTCAAAAACAAAACCCAAAACCAACAAAAAAAACAGGGCCAAAATTTAAGCCCATCACGTGCAAGCCTCAACACCTTAGAGGCTCAAATCCACTTCACCACCCCTCAACAGCCTCTGCCACAAGCCTACAATCATTGCCATAAAGAAATCTCAACGTTGCCGTCCACACAGCCCACCAATGCCTACTCGATCCCAGGTGACTGTACGACCCTTGCCTAAACAATTAAGGCAAATCAACATTTCACCCATAGACTCTTACCGCTGTTCCACCTACCCCGACTCTACAGCCCCGGGCAGAGCGGCTCCAAGCCAAACACACCTGTGCACACACCAACACAAGACAGAACAGTACAGACAAGGTGATTCAGAGAGGACACTCTCGGCAAGAAGAATGACTCCCGAGCGGGAGGTGCCGTCCAGCAAGATGACCTAGAGGGTCCAAAACGCTGAGGCGAGGAGGCTGTACGGCAGACCCCCGAGGAGTCCAACGTAACAGCCTGTACCAAGATGGTACTGTCAAAACCGAGATGATGGATGCGCCAGAAGCCTGTCATCAAGACCTAGGAACATCAGGATGCGGGGAAGAACTCCCAGTCTGAGAAAACGGACGGCTAGAGAGCGGAGCTGCCAAAGAGGCCCAAAAGAACGCCACAAAATGAACCGACTGGAATCTGCCGAGACCAATCCATGCTTTAGAGCTCCAAATGCAAGAAAAGAAGCACCCGATTGGCACCGGGCCGATGAGTAAGAGCATTCGAGACCCTAGGGACGGCGCCTAAAGCGCGTGCCGTGCTCCCCCGGCACAAAGCGCGACGAGGACGTTGAGATCTGAGGAAGGTCTAAGCCACGGAGGACAGACTACACAAACCGCGCACCACCACACACACAGGCCGGAACCGTCCTGCCCGGCACACGCTGGTCTCGTGCTGAAAAGCAACCCGCTCCCTTCACCTGCGCAAAGGTGACTGGTTTGGGACAGCCCTCTCTCCTGCACTAACTGTAAAACCCCTCCCTGCAGTTCCCAGCTTTGTCCCTTCCTCCCAGCTGCTCCCCAGCCCGGGTCCCTCAACTTAGCTTTCAGAGGGCCGAGGGTCCAAATCCATCCTCCACAAAAACACACGGGCTAACCGGGATGTTCCTCAAGGGGACACATTGCTCTTCAACATCTGCAATGTAACAAACAAACAAACAAAAAAACCCACAAATCAGAAAGGGGAGTAAGCATCCCGCTGGCCAACGCCAACCACTTCCCCATCTCCCCCCTCCTCACAAGTCCCACTGTGTTCGCTTCCCCACTCATTCCAGTCTCAGGCCCTGCAGCCGTCTTCACTCGTGGTACCTAAGGTACCGAGAGACACCAACTTAGTGTGGCACTCATGAGAAGTCCACAGCCCTCCGCTCCTCCTCACTAATCCACAGCTCACCTCAAACGCTCATCCAATTCAAAGATAGCCCACACAACGCCTCCAGAATGGAAGGTAAATGCTTAACCGAGCAGCCCCATAACACTTAGCTATTCAACACCGACCCGGCCAACAACCGCCTCACCTTCGAGGACCCCTCACCGGCATGCAGCTTTGCAGGAGACCTTATAGCAGACTTCACGGTACGTAAAGGGTGCCTATAAGAAACCTGCAGAGGGACTTTTTACAAGGGAGTACAGCAATAGGACAAGGTGGTAACAACTTCAGTCCTAAAGAGAGTACATTTAGCTTAGGCATTAGGAAGACATTTCTCACTAGGGGTGGCGAGGCACTGGAACGGGTTGCCCAGAGAACCTGGGGATGCTCCCTCCCTGGAAGCATTCAAGGCCAGATCAGATGGGGCTTTGAGCAACCTGGTCTCGCGGAAGGTGTCCCTACCCATTACAGGGGGTGGAAGGGTTGGAACTAGAGGATCTTTATGGTGCCTTCCAACCCAAACCATTCTACGATTCTATGACATCCAAATCCACCTGCAAAACTCCTCTGAGAAGGGCTGGTGAACCCTCCTCCCTCCCCCCAGCAGTCCCAGAACTTCAGAAACCCCTTTTCTCCTCAACTGTCAGGAAAGGAACCCCACTGCTTCCTGACACCTCCTGCCCTCGATTCGCAGCCCTGAACCCCCTTCAGTGGCTACTCCTCAGGAGCCGCTCTTCTGAGCCACATCCCAAATTCTGGGGGCACCTCCTAACCTACAGCTTCCCAGAGACTCTGAGCTCTGCTACATGCCCACAAAATAAAGTCAAGTCCCAAGGCTTCTAATCTACAAGGGGCCTGCCACAAGCTGCAAAGGTTCTAGGGACAACATGGCATTCTGTGAGCATTGAGGAAAGGCGACAAGGCATCCCAAACCCTGAAAGGCGTTGTGCTTCAAGGCCCTTCTGCTTTCTTCAGAAATACTAAAACTCCATATACAGATGCATACAAGACACTCACCCTAACCCCTGCTAAACAATGTCACCATTGGTCCCGTTAAGAGAGACATCATCAACTTACACAGCATACAGCAGAACTGGTGAAAAAAACCCAAGGTTCCTTTTTCAATAAAGCTGGGAATTCCAGGAAAACACAATGCATGAAGAATTTAAAAAAAAAAAAGCAACAAACAATGCATACTATTAAACCATCTTACTACCCCTGAACACTCAAACCAAAATTACTGACCTGAACAAAAGAACGGAAAGGAAAAAACAAGCTGCATACAAGTGTTACTTTCTACCACACATGCTGCTGAACCTTGACTGGTCCTGAAGCTCTTACCTCAGGCAGACACCTCCTCCCAAAGGGCTGAGCCAGCTCAAAAGCTACAGAGAACTCAAAGAAGAGCTGAGCACCAACACCAGAGAAACCCAGGAGCACAATGAGCTCCCTCAGCAGAGGCTGTGGCTCAAATACCCCGAGCCTCTGCCCACCACCATTAGTGGAATCACCTGGGAATGGGGGAGGGCAAACCACCAGAAGTTATAAGAGTCACCTGGAGGAGCAGTAGGAGTATTCACATGTGCCTTCAATTTACAGTGAGCAAAGCACTGAACAAAGCAAGCATGCCTTATTGGAAATTACGATACCTGCTCTTGTACTAGAGATACACTTATTGCAACAGCAATGTGACCGGGCAGGGAACCCTAACCCTAGCCCTAACATTAGCCCTAAGTCGTACCCTAACCCTAATCCTAACCCTAACCCAACCTTAACCCTAAAACTAACCTTAGCCCTTAAAACTAACCTAATAGAAACCCTAACCCTAACTCCTAACCCTAAGCCTAACCTAACCCTAACCCTAGCCGTAACCCTAACCCTAACCCTAACCCTAGCCCTAAGCCTAACCCCTAACCCTAACCATAACCCTAAACCCTAA
>NW_027439453.1:67500-70000 GCF_964188355.1 Buteo buteo
CTAAGCCTAACCCCTAACCCCTAACACCTAACCCTAACCATAACCCTAAACCCTAACTCTAACCCTAGCCCTAAGCCTAGCCCTAAGTCGTACCCTAACCCTAATCCTAAACCTAACCCAACCTTAACCCTAAAACTAACCTTAGCCCTTAAAACTAACCTAATAGAAACACTAACTCCTAACCCTAAGCCTAACCCCTAACCCCAACCCCTAACTGTAACCCTATCCCTAAATCCTAACCCTAACCCTAACCCTAACCCTAACCTTAGCCCTAACCCTAACCCCTAACCCCTAACCGTAACGCTAACCCTAAGCCTAACCCCAACCCCTAACCCCAAACTGTAACCCTATCCCTAAACCCTAACCCTAACCCTAACCCTAACCCTAGCCCTAACCCTAGCCCTAAGTCGTACCCTAACCCTAATCCTAACCCTAACCCAACCTTAACCCTAAAACTAAACTTAGCCCTTACAACTAACCTAATACAAACCCTAACCCTAACTCCTAACCATAACCCTAACCTAACCCTAACCCTAGCCGTAACCCTAATCCTAAACCTAACCCTAACCCTAGCCCTAACCCTAACCCTAACCTTAGCCCTAACCCTAACCCCTAACCCCTAACCGTAACGCTAACCCTAAGTCTAACCCCTAACCCATAACGCCTAACCCTAACCATAACCCTAAACCCTAACCCTAACCCTAACCCTAGCCCTATGCCTAGCCCTAAATCGTACCCTAACCCTAATCCTAACCCTAACCCAACGTTAACCCTAAAACTAACCTTAGCCCTTACAACTAACCTCATACAAACCCTAACCCTAACTCCTAACCTTAACCCTAACCTGATCCTAACCCTAGCCGTAACCCTAATCCTAACCCTAACCCTAACCCTAGCCCTAACCCTAACCCTAACCCTAACCCTAACCCTAACTCTAGCCCTAACCCTAGCCCTACGTCGTACCCTACCCCTAATCCTAACCCTAACCCAACCTTAACCCTAAAACTAAACTTAGCCCTTAAAACTAACCTAATAGAAACCCTAACCCTAACTTCTAACCCTAAGCCTAACCTAACCCTAACCCTAGCCGTAACCCTAACCCTAACTCTAGCCCCAACCCTAACCCCTAACCGTAACGCTAACCCTAAGCCTAACCCCTAACCCCTAACCCCTAAACATAACCCTAAACCATAACCCTAAACCTAACCCTAACCCAAAACCCTAACCCTAACCCTAACCCTAACCCTAACCCTAGCCCTAACCCTAGCCCTAAGTCGTACCCTAACCCTAATCCTAACCCTAACCCAACCTTAACCCTAAAACTAACCTTAGCCCTTAAAACTAACCTAATAGAAACCCTAACCCTAACTCCTAACCCTAAGCCTAACCTAACCCTAACCCTAACCCTAGCCGTAACCCTAACCCTAACCCTAACCCTAGCCCTAACCCTAACCCTAACCCTAACCCTAACCTTAGCCCTAACCCTAACCCCTAACCCCTAACCGTAACGCTAACCCTAAGCCTAACCCCTAACCCCTAACCCCTAACCCTAACCATAACCCTAAACCCTAGCCCTAACCCTAACCCTAGCCCTAACCCTAGCCCTAAGTCGTACCCTAACCCTAATCCTAACCCTAACCCAACCTTAACCCTAAAACTAACCTTAGCCCTTAAAACTAACCTAATAGAAACCCTAACCCTAACTCCTAACCCTAAGCCTAACCTAACCCTAACCCTAACCCTAGCCGTAACCCTAACCCTAACCCTAAACCTAGCCCTAACCCTAACCCTAACCCTAACCCTAACCTTAGCCCTAAACCTAACCCCTAACCCCTAACCGTAACGCTAACCCTAAGCCTAACCCCTAACCCCTAACCCCTAACCCTAATCATAACCCTAACCCTAACCCTAACCCTAGCCCTAAGTCGTACCCTAACCCTAATCCTAACCCTAACCCAACCTTAACCCTAAAACTAACCTTAGCCCTTAAAACTAACCTAATAGAAACCCTAACCCTAACTCCTAACCCTAAGCCTAACCTAACCCTAACCCTAACCCTAGCCGTAACCCTAACCCTAACCCTAACCCTAGCCCTAACCCTAACCCTAACCTTAGCCCTAACCCTAACCCCTAACCCCTAACCGTAACGCTAACCCTAAGCCTAACCCCTAACCCCTAACCCCTAACCCTAACCATAACCCTAAACCCTAACCCTAACCCTAACCCTAACCCTAGCCCTAACCCTAGCCCTAAGTCGTACCCTAACCCTAATCCTAACCCTAACCCAACCTTAACCCTAAAACTAACCTTAGCCCTTAAAACTAACCTAATAGAAACCCTAACCCTAACTCCTAACCCTAAGCCTAACCTAACCCTAACCCTAACCCTAGCCGTAACCCTAACCCTAACCCTAACCCTAACCCTAACCCTAACCCTAACCTTAGCCCTAACCCTAACCCCTAACCCCTAACCGTAACGCTAACCCTAAGCCTAACCCCTA
>NW_027439454.1:0-73000 GCF_964188355.1 Buteo buteo
CAGTAGCATTTTTCTGAAAAGGGCAAACGTCCGGCTCCTTGTCCCACAAGGAAGGTGCCAGCCCTGAAAGCTCTTGCTGCTCTTCACTGTCCCCGGCAGCCTATGCACAGGCACAACAGCATTGGGGATCTGTGCTTGCCCAGGACGGTACACCTCACAGTGTTGGTTCTTGCAGCTAAGCATTTTTCTGAAAAGGCAAACGTCCGGCTCCTTGTCCCACAAGGAAGGTGCCAGCCCTGAAAGCTCTTGCTGCTCTTCACTGTCCCCGTGCAGCCTATGCACAGGCACAACAGCATTGGGGATCTGTGCTTGCCCAGGATCGGTACACCTCACGGTGTTCGTTCTGCGAGTTTCATAGCATTTTTCTGAAAAGGCAAACGTCCGGCTCCTTGTCCCACAAGGAAGGTGCCAGCCCTGAAAGCTCTTGCTGCTCTTCACTGTCCCCGTGCAGCCTATGCACAGGCACAACAGCATTGGGGATCTGTGCTTGCCCAGGATCGGTACACCTCACAGTGTTCGTTCTCGGCATAGCATTTTTCTGAAAAGGCAAACGTCCGGCTCCTTGTCCCACAAGGAAGGTGCCAGCCCTGAAAGCTCTTGCTGCTCTTCACTGTCCCCGTGCAGCCTATGCACAGGCACAACAGCATTGGGGATCTGTGCTTGCCCAGGATCGGTACACCTCACGGTGTTCGTTCTCGGCATAGCTTTTTCTGAAAAGGCAAACGTCCGGCTCCTTGTCCCACAAGGAAGGTGCCAGCCCTGAAAGCTCTTGCTGCTCTTCACTGTCCCCGTGCAGCCTATGCACAGGCACAACAGCATTGGGGATCTGTGCTTGCCCAGGATCGGTACACCTCACGGTGTTCGTTCTCGGCATAGCATTTTTCTGAAAAGGCAAACGTCCGGCTCCTTGTCCCACAAGGAAGGTGCCAGCCCTGAAAGCTCTTGCTGCTCTTCACTGTCCCCGTGCAGCCTATGCACAGGCACAACAGCATTGGGGATCTGTGCTTGCCCAGGATCGGTACACCTCACGGTGTTCGTTCTCGGCATAGCATTTTTCTGAAAAGGCAAACGTCCGGCTCCTTGTCCCACAAGGAAGGTGCCAGCCCTGAAAGCTCTTGCTGCTCTTCACTGTCCCCGTGCAGCCTATGCACAGGCACAACAGCATTGGGGATCTGTGCTTGCCCAGGATCGGTACACCTCACGGTGTTCGTTCTCGGCATAGCATTTTTCTGAAAAGGCAAACGTCCGGCTCCTTGTCCCACAAGGAAGGTGCCAGCCCTGAAAGCTCTTGCTGCTCTTCACTGTCCCCGTGCAGCCTATGCACAGGCACAACAGCATTGGGGATCTGTGCTTGCCCAGGATCGGTACACCTCACGGTGTTCGTTCTCGGCAGAGGCTCTTCCGAAAAGGCAAACGTCCAGCTCCTTGTCCCACAAGGAAGGTGCCAGCCCTGAAAGCTCTTGCTGCTCTTCACTGTCCCCGTGCAGCCTATGCACAGGCACAACAGCATTGGGGATCTGTGCTTGCCCAGGATCGGTACACCTCACGGTGTTCGTTCTCGGGCATAGCATTTTTCTGAAAAGGCAAACGTCCGGCTCCTTGTCCCACAAGGAAGGTGCCAGCCCTGAAAGCTCTTGCTGCTCTTCACTGTCCCCGTGCAGCCTATGCACAGGCACAACAGCATTGGGGATATGTGCTTGCCCAGGATCGGTACACCTCACGGTGTTCGTTCTCGGCATAGCATTTTTCTGAAAAGGCAAACGTCCGGCTCCTTGTCCCACAAGGAAGGTGCCAGCCCTGAAAGCTCTTGCTGCTCTTCACTGTCCCCGTGCAGCCTATGCACAGGCACAACAGCATTGGGGATCTGTGCTTGCCCAGGATCGGTACACCTCACGGTGTTCGTTCTCGGCATAGCATTTTTCTGAAAAGGCAAACGTCCGGCTCCTTGTCCCACAAGGAAGGTGCCAGCCCTGAAAGCTCTTGCTGCTCTTCACTGTCCCCGTGCAGCCTATGCACAGGCACAACAGCATTGGGGATCTGTGCTTGCCAGGATCGGTACACCTCACGGTGTTCGTTCTCGGCATAGCATTTTTCTGAAAAGGCAAACGTCCGGCTCCTTGTCCCACAAGGAAGGTGCCAGCCCTGAAAGCTCTTGCTGCTCTTCACTGTCCCCGTGCAGCCTATGCACAGGCACAACAGCATTGGGGATCTGTGCTTGCCCAGGATCGGTACACCTCACGGTGTTCGTTCTCGGCAGAGGCTCTTCCGGAAAGGTAAACGTCCGGCTCCTTGTCCCACAAGGAAGGTGCCAGCCCTGAAAGCTCTTGCTGCTCTTCACTGTCCCCGTGCAGCCTATGCACAGGCACAACAGCATTGGGGATCTGTGCTTGCCCAGGATCGGTACACCTCACGGTGTTCGTTCTCGGCATAGCATTTTTCTGAAAAGGCAAACGTCCGGCTCCTTGTCCCACAAGGAAGGTGCCAGCCCTGAAAGCTCTTGCTGCTCTTCACTGTCCCCGTGCAGCCTATGCACAGGCACAACAGCATTGGGGATCTGTGCTTGCCCAGGATCGGTACACCTCACGGTGTTCGTTCTCGGCATAGCATTTTTCTGAAAAGGCAAACGTCCGGCTCCTTGTGCCACAAGGAAGGTGCCAGCCCTGAAAGCTCTTGCTGCTCTTCACTGTCCCCGTGCAGCCTATGCACAGGCACAACAGCATTGGGGATCTGTGCTTGCCCAGGATCGGTACACCTCACGGTGTTCGTTCTCGGCATAGCATTTTTCTGAAAAGGCAAACGTCCGGCTCCTTGTCCCACAAGGAAGGTGCCAGCCCTGAAAGCTCTTGCTGCTCTTCACTGTCCCCGTGCAGCCTATGCACAGGCACAACAGCATTGGGGATCTGTGCTTGCCCAGGATCGGTACACCTCACGGTGTTCGTTCTCGGCAGAGGCTCTTCCGAAAAGGCAAACGTCCAGCTCCTTGTCCCACAAGGAAGGTGCCAGCCCTGAAAGCTCTTGCTGCTCTTCACTGTCCCCGTGCAGCCTATGCACAGGCACAACAGCATTGGGGATCTGTGCTTGCCCAGGATCGGTACACCTCACGGTGTTCGTTCTCGGCATAGCATTTTTCTGAAAAGGCAAACGTCCGGCTCCTTGTCCCACAAGGAAGGTGCCAGCCCTGAAAGCTCTTGCTGCTCTTCACTGTCCCCGTGCAGCCTATGCACAGGCACAACAGCATTGGGGATATGTGCTTGCCCAGGATCGGTACACCTCACGGTGTTCGTTCTCGGCATAGCATTTTTCTGAAAAGGCAAACGTCCGGCTCCTTGTCCCACAAGGAAGGTGCCAGCCCTGAAAGCTCTTGCTGCTCTTCACTGTCCCCGTGCAGCCTATGCACAGGCACAACAGCATTGGGGATCTGTGCTTGCCCAGGATCGGTACACCTCACGGTGTTCGTTCTCGGCATAGCATTTTTCTGAAAAGGCAAACGTCCGGCTCCTTGTCCCACAAGGAAGGTGCCAGCCCTGAAAGCTCTTGCTGCTCTTCACTGTCCCCGTGCAGCCTATGCACAGGCACAACAGCATTGGGGATCTGTGCTTGCCCAGGATCGGTACACCTCACGGTGTCCGTTCTCGGCATAGCATTTTTCTGAAAAGGCAAACTTCCGGCTCCTTGTCCCACAAGGAAGGTGCCAGCCCTGAAAGCTCTTGCTGCTCTTCACTGTCCCCGTGCAGCCTATGCACAGGCACAACAGCATTGGGGATCTGTGCTTGCCCAGGATCGGTACACCTCACGGTGTTCGTTCTCGGCAGAGGCTCTTCCGAAAAGGTAAACGTCCGGCTCCTTGTCCCACAAGGAAGGTGCCAGCCCTGAAAGCTCTTGCTGCTCTTCACTGTCCCCGTGCAGCCTATGCACAGGCACAACAGCATTGGGGATCTGTGCTTGCCCAGGAACGGTACACCTCACGGTGTTCGTTCTCGGCAGAGGCTCTTCCGAAAAGGCAAACGTCCGGCTCCTTGTCCCACAAGGAAGGTGCCAGCCCTGAAAGCTCTTGCTGCTCTTCACTGTCCCCGTGCAGCCTATGCACAGGCACAACAGCATTGGGGATCTGTGCTTGCCCAGGATAGGTACACCTCACGGTGTTCGTTCTCGGCATAGCATTTTTCTGAAAAGGCAAACGTCCGGCTCCTTGTCCACAAGGAAGGTGCCAGCCCTGAAAGCTCTTGCTGCTCTTCACTGTCCCCGTGCAGCCTATGCACAGGCACAACAGCATTGGGGATCTGTGCTTGCCCAGGATCGGTACACCTCACGGTGTTCGTTCTCGGCATAGCATTTTTCTGAAAAGGCAAACGTCCGGCTCCTTGTCCCACAAGGAAGGTGCCAGCCCTGAAAGCTCTTGCTGCTCTTCACTGTCCCCGTGCAGCCTATGCACAGGCACAACAGCATTGGGGATCTGTGCTTGCCCAGGATCGGTACACCTCACGGTGTTCGTTCTCGGCATAGCATTTTTCTGAAAAGGCAAACGTCCGGCTCCTTGTCCCACAAGGAAGGTGC
Organism: Buteo buteo; assembly: GCF_964188355.1. Lineage (NCBI taxonomy): Eukaryota > Metazoa > Chordata > Aves > Accipitriformes > Accipitridae > Buteo > Buteo buteo. The sequence continues at coordinate 4,555 of NW_027439454.1, forward strand.
CAGCCCTGAAAGCTCTTGCTGCTCTTCACTGTCCCCGTGCAGCCTATGCACAGGCACAACAGCATTGGGGATCTGTGCTTGCCCAGGATCGGTACACCTCACGGTGTTCGTTCTCGGCAGAGGCTCTTCCGAAAAGGCAAACGTCCGGCTCCTTGTCCCACAAGGAAGGTGCCAGCCCTGAAAGCTCTTGCTGCTCTTCACTGTCCCCGTGCAGCCTATGCACAGGCACAACAGCATTGGGGATCTGTGCTTGCCCAGGATCGGTACACCTCACGGTGTCCGTTCTCGGCATAGCATTTTTCTGAAAAGGCAAACTTCCGGCTCCTTGTCCCACAAGGAAGGTGCCAGCCCTGAAAGCTCTTGCTGCTCTTCACTGTCCCCGTGCAGCCTATGCACAGGCACAACAGCATTGGGGATCTGTGCTTGCCCAGGATCGGTACACCTCACGGTGTTCGTTCTCGGCAGAGGCTCTTCCGAAAAGGCAAAAGTCCAGCTCCTTGTCCCACAAGGAAGGTGCCAGCCCTGAAAGCTCTTGCTGCTCTTCACTGTCCCCGTGTAGCCTATGCACAGGCACAACAGCATTGGGGATCTGTGCTTGCCCAGGATCGGTACACCTCACGGTGTTCGTTCTCGGCATAGCATTTTTCTGAAAAGGCAAACGTCCGGCTCCTTGTCCCACAAGGAAGGTGCCAGCCCTGAAAGCTCTTGCTGCTCTTCACTGTCCCCGTGCAGCCTATGCACAGGCACAACAGCATTGGGGATCTGTGCTTGCCCAGCATCGGTACACCTCACGGTGTTCGTTCTCGGCATAGCATTTTTCTGAAAAGGCAAACTTCCGGCTCCTTGTCCCACAAGGAAGGTGCCAGCCCTGAAAGCTCTTGCTGCTCTTCACTGTCCCCGTGCAGCCTATGCACAGGCACAACAGCATTGGGGATCTGTGCTTGCCCAGGATCGGTACACCTCACGGTGTTCGTTCTCGGCATAGCATTTTTCTGAAAAGGCAAACGTCCGGCTCCTTGTCCCACAAGGAAGGTGCCAGCCCTGAAAGCTCTTGCTGCTCTTCACTGTCCCCGTGCAGCCTATGCACAGGCACAACAGCATTGGGGATCTGTGCTTGCCCAGGATCGGTACACCTCACGGTGTTCGTTCTCGGCATAGCATTTTTCTGAAAAGGCAAACGTCCGGCTCCTTGTCCCACAAGGAAGGTGCCAGCCCTGAAAGCTCTTGCTGCTCTTCACTGTCCCCGTGCAGCCTATGCACAGGCACAACAGCATTGGGGATCTGTGCTTGCCCAGGATCGGTACACCTCACGGTGTTCGTTCTCGGCATAGCATTTTTCTGAAAAGGCAAACGTCCGACTCCTTGTCCCACAAGGAAGGTGCCAGCCCTGAAAGCTCTTGCTGCTCTTCACTGTCCCCGTGCAGCCTATGCACAGGCACAACAGCATTGGGGATCTGTGCTTGCCCAGGATCGGTACACCTCACGGTGTTCGTTCTCGGCATAGCATTTTTCTGAAAAGGCAAACGTCCGGCTCCTTGTCCCACAAGGAAGGTGCCAGCCCTGAAAGCTCTTGCTGCTCTTCACTGTCCCCGTGCAGCCTATGCACAGGCACAACAGCATTGGGGATCTGTGCTTGCCCAGGATCGGTACACCTCACGGTGTTCGTTCTCGGCAGAGGCTCTTCCGAAAAGGCAAACGTCCGGCTCCTTGTCCCACAAGGAAGGTGCCAGCCCTGAAAGCTCTTGCTGCTCTTCACTGTCCCCGTGCAGCCTATGCACAGGCACAACAGCATTGGGGATATGTGCTTGCCCAGGAACGGTACACCTCACGGTGTTCGTTCTCGGCAGAGGCTCTTCCGAAAAGGCAAACGTCCAGCTCCTTGTCCCACAAGGAAGGTGCCAGCCCTGAAAGCTCTTGCTGCTCTTCACTGTCCCCGTGCAGCCTATGCACAGGCACAACAGCATTGGGGATCTGTGCTTGCCCAGGATCGGTACACCTCACGGTGTTCGTTCTCGGCATAGCATTTTTCTGAAAAGGCAAACGTCCGGCTCCTTGTCCCACAAGGAAGGTGCCAGCCCTGAAAGCTCTTGCTGCTCTTCACTGTCCCCGTGCAGCCTATGCACAGGCACAACAGCATTGGGGATATGTGCTTGCCCAGGATCGGTACACCTCACGGTGTTCGTTCTCGGCATAGCATTTTTCTGAAAAGGCAAACGTCCGGCTCCTTGTCCCACAAGGAAGGTGCCAGCCCTGAAAGCTCTTGCTGCTCTTCACTGTCCCCGTGCAGCCTATGCACAGGCACAACAGCATTGGGGATCTGTGCTTGCCCAGGATCGGTACACCTCACGGTGTTCGTTCTCGGCATAGCATTTTTCTGAAAAGGCAAACGTCCGGCTCCTTGTCCCACAAGGAAGGTGCCAGCCCTGAAAGCTCTTGCTGCTCTTCACTGTCCCCGTGCAGCCTATGCACAGGCACAACAGCATTGGGGATCTGTGCTTGCCCAGGATCGGTACACCTCACGGTGTTCGTTCTCGGCATAGCATTTTTCTGAAAAGGCAAACGTCCGGCTCCTTGTCCCACAAGGAAGGTGCCAGCCCTGAAAGCTCTTGCTGCTCTTCACTGTCCCCGTGCAGCCTATGCACAGGCACAACAGCATTGGGGATCTGTGCTTGCCCAGGATCGGTACACCTCACGGTGTTCGTTCTCGGCAGAGGCTCTTCCGGAAAGGTAAACGTCCGGCTCCTTGTCCCACAAGGAAGGTGCCAGCCCTGAAAGCTCTTGCTGCTCTTCACTGTCCCCGTGCAGCCTATGCACAGGCACAACAGCATTGGGGATCTGTGCTTGCCCAGGATCGGTACACCTCACGGTGTTCGTTCTCGGCATAGCATTTTTCTGAAAAGGCAAACGTCCGGCTCCTTGTCCCACAAGGAAGGTGCCAGCCCTGAAAGCTCTTGCTGCTCTTCACTGTCCCCGTGCAGCCTATGCACAGGCACAACAGCATTGGGGATCTGTGCTTGCCCAGGATCGGTACACCTCACGGTGTTCGTTCTCGGCATAGCATTTTTCTGAAAAGGCAAACGTCCGGCTCCTTGTCCCACAAGGAAGGTGCCAGCCCTGAAAGCTCTTGCTGCTCTTCACTGTCCCCGTGCAGCCTATGCACAGGCACAACAGCATTGGGGATCTGTGCTTGCCCAGGATCGGTACACCTCACGGTGTTCGTTCTCGGCATAGCATTTTTCTGAAAAGGCAAACGTCCGGCTCCTTGTCCCACAAGGAAGGTGCCAGCCCTGAAAGCTCTTGCTGCTCTTCACTGTCCCCGTGCAGCCTATGCACAGGCACAACAGCATTGGGGATCTGTGCTTGCCCAGGATCGGTACACCTCACGGTGTTCGTTCTCGGCAGAGGCTCTTCCGAAAAGGCAAACGTCCAGCTCCTTGTCCCACAAGGAAGGTGCCAGCCCTGAAAGCTCTTGCTGCTCTTCACTGTCCCCGTGCAGCCTATGCACAGGCACAACAGCATTGGGGATCTGTGCTTGCCCAGGATCGGTACACCTCACGGTGTTCGTTCTCGGCATAGCATTTTTCTGAAAAGGCAAACGTCCGGCTCCTTGTCCCACAAGGAAGGTGCCAGCCCTGAAAGCTCTTGCTGCTCTTCACTGTCCCCGTGCAGCCTATGCACAGGCACAACAGCATTGGGGATATGTGCTTGCCCAGGATCGGTACACCTCACGGTGTTCGTTCTCGGCATAGCATTTTTCTGAAAAGGCAAACGTCCGGCTCCTTGTCCCACAAGGAAGGTGCCAGCCCTGAAAGCTCTTGCTGCTCTTCACTGTCCCCGTGCAGCCTATGCACAGGCACAACAGCATTGGGGATCTGTGCTTGCCCAGGATCGGTACACCTCACGGTGTTCGTTCTCGGCATAGCATTTTTCTGAAAAGGCAAACGTCCGGCTCCTTGTCCCACAAGGAAGGTGCCAGCCCTGAAAGCTCTTGCTGCTCTTCACTGTCCCCGTGCAGCCTATGCACAGGCACAACAGCATTGGGGATCTGTGCTTGCCCAGGATCGGTACACCTCACGGTGTCCGTTCTCGGCATAGCATTTTTCTGAAAAGGCAAACTTCCGGCTCCTTGTCCCACAAGGAAGGTGCCAGCCCTGAAAGCTCTTGCTGCTCTTCACTGTCCCCGTGCAGCCTATGCACAGGCACAACAGCATTGGGGATCTGTGCTTGCCCAGGATCGGTACACCTCACGGTGTTCGTTCTCGGCAGAGGCTCTTCCGAAAAGGTAAACGTCCGGCTCCTTGTCCCACAAGGAAGGTGCCAGCCCTGAAAGCTCTTGCTGCTCTTCACTGTCCCCGTGCAGCCTATGCACAGGCACAACAGCATTGGGGATCTGTGCTTGCCCAGGAACGGTACACCTCACGGTGTTCGTTCTCGGCAGAGGCTCTTCCGAAAAGGCAAACGTCCGGCTCCTTGTCCCACAAGGAAGGTGCCAGCCCTGAAAGCTCTTGCTGCTCTTCACTGTCCCCGTGCAGCCTATGCACAGGCACAACAGCATTGGGGATCTGTGCTTGCCCAGGATAGGTACACCTCACGGTGTTCGTTCTCGGCATAGCATTTTTCTGAAAAGGCAAACGTCCGGCTCCTTGTCCCACAAGGAAGGTGCCAGCCCTGAAAGCTCTTGCTGCTCTTCACTGTCCCCGTGCAGCCTATGCACAGGCACAACAGCATTGGGGATCTGTGCTTGCCCAGGATCGGTACACCTCACGGTGTTCGTTCTCGGCATAGCATTTTTCTGAAAAGGCAAACGTCCGGCTCCTTGTCCCACAAGGAAGGTGCCAGCCCTGAAAGCTCTTGCTGCTCTTCACTGTCCCCGTGCAGCCTATGCACAGGCACAACAGCATTGGGGATCTGTGCTTGCCCAGGATCGGTACACCTCACGGTGTTCGTTCTCGGCATAGCATTTTTCTGAAAAGGCAAACGTCCGGCTCCTTGTCCCACAAGGAAGGTGCCAGCCCTGAAAGCTCTTGCTGCTCTTCACTGTCCCCGTGCAGCCTATGCACAGGCACAACAGCATTGGGGATCTGTGCTTGCCCAGGATCGGTACACCTCACGGTGTTCGTTCTCGGCAGAGGCTCTTCCGAAAAGGCAAACGTCCGGCTCCTTGTCCCACAAGGAAGGTGCCAGCCCTGAAAGCTCTTGCTGCTCTTCACTGTCCCCGTGCAGCCTATGCACAGGCACAACAGCATTGGGGATCTGTGCTTGCCCAGGATCGGTACACCTCACGGTGTCCGTTCTCGGCATAGCATTTTTCTGAAAAGGCAAACTTCCGGCTCCTTGTCCCACAAGGAAGGTGCCAGCCCTGAAAGCTCTTGCTGCTCTTCACTGTCCCCGTGCAGCCTATGCACAGGCACAACAGCATTGGGGATCTGTGCTTGCCCAGGATCGGTACACCTCACGGTGTTCGTTCTCGGCAGAGGCTCTTCCGAAAAGGCAAAAGTCCAGCTCCTTGTCCCACAAGGAAGGTGCCAGCCCTGAAAGCTCTTGCTGCTCTTCACTGTCCCCGTGTAGCCTATGCACAGGCACAACAGCATTGGGGATCTGTGCTTGCCCAGGATCGGTACACCTCACGGTGTTCGTTCTCGGCATAGCATTTTTCTGAAAAGGCAAACGTCCGGCTCCTTGTCCCACAAGGAAGGTGCCAGCCCTGAAAGCTCTTGCTGCTCTTCACTGTCCCCGTGCAGCCTATGCACAGGCACAACAGCATTGGGGATCTGTGCTTGCCCAGCATCGGTACACCTCACGGTGTTCGTTCTCGGCATAGCATTTTTCTGAAAAGGCAAACTTCCGGCTCCTTGTCCCACAAGGAAGGTGCCAGCCCTGAAAGCTCTTGCTGCTCTTCACTGTCCCCGTGCAGCCTATGCACAGGCACAACAGCATTGGGGATCTGTGCTTGCCCAGGATCGGTACACCTCACGGTGTTCGTTCTCGGCATAGCATTTTTCTGAAAAGGCAAACGTCCGGCTCCTTGTCCCACAAGGAAGGTGCCAGCCCTGAAAGCTCTTGCTGCTCTTCACTGTCCCCGTGCAGCCTATGCACAGGCACAACAGCATTGGGGATCTGTGCTTGCCCAGGATCGGTACACCTCACGGTGTTCGTTCTCGGCATAGCATTTTTCTGAAAAGGCAAACGTCCGGCTCCTTGTCCCACAAGGAAGGTGCCAGCCCTGAAAGCTCTTGCTGCTCTTCACTGTCCCCGTGCAGCCTATGCACAGGCACAACAGCATTGGGGATCTGTGCTTGCCCAGGATCGGTACACCTCACGGTGTTCGTTCTCGGCATAGCATTTTTCTGAAAAGGCAAACGTCCGACTCCTTGTCCCACAAGGAAGGTGCCAGCCCTGAAAGCTCTTGCTGCTCTTCACTGTCCCCGTGCAGCCTATGCACAGGCACAACAGCATTGGGGATCTGTGCTTGCCCAGGATCGGTACACCTCACGGTGTTCGTTCTCGGCATAGCATTTTTCTGAAAAGGCAAACGTCCGGCTCCTTGTCCCACAAGGAAGGTGCCAGCCCTGAAAGCTCTTGCTGCTCTTCACTGTCCCCGTGCAGCCTATGCACAGGCACAACAGCATTGGGGATCTGTGCTTGCCCAGGATCGGTACACCTCACGGTGTTCGTTCTCGGCAGAGGCTCTTCCGAAAAGGCAAACGTCCGGCTCCTTGTCCCACAAGGAAGGTGCCAGCCCTGAAAGCTCTTGCTGCTCTTCACTGTCCCCGTGCAGCCTATGCACAGGCACAACAGCATTGGGGATATGTGCTTGCCCAGGAACGGTACACCTCACGGTGTTCGTTCTCGGCAGAGGCTCTTCCGAAAAGGCAAACGTCCAGCTCCTTGTCCCACAAGGAAGGTGCCAGCCCTGAAAGCTCTTGCTGCTCTTCACTGTCCCCGTGCAGCCTATGCACAGGCACAACAGCATTGGGGATCTGTGCTTGCCCAGGATCGGTACACCTCACGGTGTCCGTTCTCGGCATAGCATTTTTCTGAAAAGGCAAACTTCCGGCTCCTTGTCCCACAAGGAAGGTGCCAGCCCTGAAAGCTCTTGCTGCTCTTCACTGTCCCCGTGCAGCCTATGCACAGGCACAACAGCATTGGGGATCTGTGCTTGCCCAGGAACGGTACACCTCACGGTGTTCGTTCTCGGCAGAGGCTCTTCCGAAAAGGTAAACGTCCGGCTCCTTGTCCCACAAGGAAGGTGCCAGCCCTGAAAGCTCTTGCTGCTCTTCACTGTCCCCGTGCAGCCTATGCACAGGCACAACAGCATTGGGGATATGTGCTTGCCCAGGAACGGTACACCTCACGGTGTTCGTTCTCGGCAGAGGCTCTTCCGAAAAGGCAAACGTCCAGCTCCTTGTCCCACAAGGAAGGTGCCAGCCCTGAAAGCTCTTGCTGCTCTTCACTGTCCCCGTGTAGCCTATGCACAGGCACAACAGCATTGGGGATCTGTGCTTGCCCAGGATCGGTACACCTCACGGTGTTCGTTCTCGGCATAGCATTTTTCTGAAAAGGCAAACGTCCGGCTCCTTGTCCCACAAGGAAGGTGCCAGCCCTGAAAGCTCTTGCTGCTCTTCACTGTCCCCGTGCAGCCTATGCACAGGCACAACAGCATTGGGGATCTGTGCTTGCCCAGGATCGGTACACCTCACGGTGTTCGTTCTCGGCATAGCATTTTTCTGAAAAGGCAAACTTCCGGCTCCTTGTCCCACAAGGAAGGTGCCAGCCCTGAAAGCTCTTGCTGCTCTTCACTGTCCCCGTGCAGCCTATGCACAGGCACAACAGCATTGGGGATCTGTGCTTGCCCAGGATCGGTACACCTCACGGTGTTCGTTCTCGGCATAGCATTTTTCTGAAAAGGCAAACGTCCGGCTCCTTGTCCCACAAGGAAGGTGCCAGCCCTGAAAGCTCTTGCTGCTCTTCACTGTCCCCGTGCAGCCTATGCACAGGCACAACAGCATTGGGGATCTGTGCTTGCCCAGGATCGGTACACCTCACGGTGTTCGTTCTCGGCATAGCATTTTTCTGAAAAGGCAAACGTCCGGCTCCTTGTCCCACAAGGAAGGTGCCAGCCCTGAAAGCTCTTGCTGCTCTTCACTGTCCCCGTGCAGCCTATGCACAGGCACAACAGCATTGGGGATCTGTGCTTGCCCAGGATCGGTACACCTCACGGTGTTCGTTCTCGGCATAGCATTTTTCTGAAAAGGCAAACGTCCGGCTCCTTGTCCCACAAGGAAGGTGCCAGCCCTGAAAGCTCTTGCTGCTCTTCACTGTCCCCGTGCAGCCTATGCACAGGCACAACAGCATTGGGGATCTGTGCTTGCCCAGGATCGGTACACCTCACGGTGTTCGTTCTCGGCATAGCATTTTTCTGAAAAGGCAAACGTCCGGCTCCTTGTCCCACAAGGAAGGTGCCAGCCCTGAAAGCTCTTGCTGCTCTTCACTGTCCCCGTGCAGCCTATGCACAGGCACAACAGCATTGGGGATATGTGCTTGCCCAGGAACGGTACACCTCACGGTGTTCGTTCTCGGCAGAGGCTCTTCCGAAAAGGCAAACGTCCGGCTCCTTGTCCCACAAGGAAGGTGCCAGCCCTGAAAGCTCTTGCTGCTCTTCACTGTCCCCGTGCAGCCTATGGACAGGCACAACAGCATTGGGGATCTGTGCTTGCCCAGGATCGGTACACCTCACGGTGTTCGTTCTCGGCATAGCATTTTTCTGAAAATGCAAACGTCCGGCTCCTTGTCCCACAAGGAAGGTGCCAGCCCTGAAAGCTCTTGCTGCTCTTCACTGTCCCCGTGCAGCCTATGCACAGGCACAACAGCATTGGGGATATGTGCTTGCCCAGGAACGGTACACCTCACGGTGTTCGTTCTCGGCAGAGGCTCTTCCGAAAAGGCAAACGTCCAGCTCCTTGTCCCACAAGGAAGGTGCCAGCCCTGAAAGCTCTTGCTGCTCTTCACTGTCCCCGTGCAGCCTATGCACAGGCACAACAGCATTGGGGATCTGTGCTTGCCCAGGATCGGTACACCTCACGGTGTTCGTTCTCGGCATAGCATTTTTCTGAAAAGGCAAACGTCCGGCTCCTTGTCCCACAAGGAAGGTGCCAGCCCTGAAAGCTCTTGCTGCTCTTCACTGTCCCCGTGCAGCCTATGCACAGGCACAACAGCATTGGGGATCTGTGCTTGCCCAGGATCGGTACACCTCACGGTGTTCGTTCTCGGCATAGCATTTTTCTGAAAATGCAAACGTCCGGCTCCTTGTCCCACAAGGAAGGTGCCAGCCCTGAAAGCTCTTGCTGCTCTTCACTGTCCCCGTGCAGCCTATGCACAGGCACAACAGCATTGGGGATCTGTGCTTGCCCAGGATCGGTACACCTCACGGTGTTCGTTCTCGGCATAGCATTTTTCTGAAAAGGCAAACGTCCGGCTCCTTGTCCCACAAGGAAGGTGCCAGCCCTGAAAGCTCTTGCTGCTCTTCACTGTCCCCGTGCAGCCTATGCACAGGCACAACAGCATTGGGGATCTGTGCTTGCCCAGGAACGGTACACCTCACGGTGTTCGTTCTCGGCATAGCATTTTTCTGAAAAGGCAAACGTCCGGCTCCTTGTCCCACAAGGAAGGTGCCAGCCCTGAAAGCTCTTGCTGCTCTTCACTGTCCCTGTGCAGCCTATGCACAGGCACAACAGCATTGGGGATCTGTGCTTGCCCAGGATCGGTACACCTCACGGTGTTCGTTCTCGGCATAGCATTTTTCTGAAAAGGCAAACGTCCGGCTCCTTGTCCCACAAGGAAGGTGCCAGCCCTGAAAGCTCTTGCTGCTCTTCACTGTCCCCGTGCAGCCTATGCACAGGCACAACAGCATACGGGATCTGTGCTTGCCCAGGATCGGTACACCTCACGGTGTTCGTTCTCGGCATAGCATTTTTCTGAAAAGGCAAACGTCCGACTCCTTGTCCCACAAGGAAGGTGCCAGCCCTGAAAGTTCTTGCTGCTCTTCACTGTCCCCGTGCAGCCTATGCACAGGCACAACAGCATTGGGGATATGTGCTTGCCCAGGAACGGTACACCTCACGGTGTTCGTTCTCGGCAGAGGCTCTTCCGAAAAGGCAAACGTCCGGCTCCTTGTCCCACAAGAAAGGTGCCAGCCCTGAAAGCTCTTGCTGCTCTTCACTGTCCCTGTGCAGCCTATGCACAGGCACAACAGCATTGGGGATCTGTGCTTGCCCAGGATCGGTACACCTCACGGTGTTCGTTCTCGGCAGAGGCTCTTCCGAAAAGGCAAACGTCCGGCTCCTTGTCCCACAAGGAAGGTGCCAGCCCTGAAAGCTCTTGCTGCTCTTCACTGTCCCCGTGCAGCCTATGCACAGGCACAACAGCATTGGGGATCTGTGCTTGCCCAGGATCGGTACACCTCACGGTGTTCGTTCTCGGCATAGCATTTTTCTGAAAAGGCAAACGTCCGGCTCCTTGTCCCACAAGGAAGGTGCCAGCCCTGAAAGCTCTTGCTGCTCTTCACTGTCCCCGTGCAGCCTATGCACAGGCACAACAGCATTCGGGATCTGTGCTTGCCCAGGATCGGTACACCTCACGGTGTTCGTTCTCGGCATAGCATTTTTCTGAAAAGGCAAACGTCCGACTCCTTGTCCCACAAGGAAGGTGCCAGCCCTGAAAGCTCTTGCTGCTCTTCACTGTCCCCGTGCAGCCTATGCACAGGCACAGCAGCATTGGGGATCTGTGCTTGCCCAGGATCGGTACACCTCTCGGTGTCCGTTCTCGGCATAGCATTTTTCTGAAAAGGCAAACGTCCGACTCCTTGTCCCACAAGGAAGGTGCCAGCCCTGAAAGCTCTTGCTGCTCTTCACTGTCCCCGTGCAGCCTATGCACAGGCACAACAGCATTGGGGATATGTGCTTGCCCAGGAACGATACACCTCACGGTGTTCGTTCTCGGCAGAGGCTCTTCCGAAAAGGCAAACGTCCGGCTCCTTGTCCCACAAGGAAGGTGCCAGCCCTGAAAGCTCTTGCTGCTCTTCACTGTCCCCGTGCAGCCTATGCACAGGCACAACAGCATTGGGGATCTGTGCTTGCCCAGCATCGGTACACCTCACGGTGTTCGTTCTCGGCATAGCATTTTTCTGAAAAGGCAAACGTCCGGCTCCTTGTCCCACAAGGAAGGTGCCAGCCCTGAAAGCTCTTGCTGCTCTTCACTGTCCCCGTGCAGCCTATGCACAGGCACAACAGCATTGGGGATCTGTGCTTGCCCAGGATCGGTACACCTCACGGTGTTCGTTCTCGGCATAGCATTTTTCTGAAAAGGCAAACGTCCGGCTCCTTGTCCCACAAGGAAGGTGCCAGCCCTGAAAGCTCTTGCTGCTCTTCACTGTCCCCGTGCAGCCTATGCACAGGCACAACAGCATTGGGGATCTGTGCTTGCCCAGGATCGGTACACCTCACGGTGTTCGTTCTCGGCATAGCATTTTTCTGAAAAGGCAAACGTCCGGCTCCTTGTCCCACAAGGAAGGTGCCAGCCCTGAAAGCTCTTGCTGCTCTTCACTGTCCCCGTGCAGCCTATGCACAGGCACAACAGCATTGGGGATATGTGCTTGCCCAGGAACGGTACACCTCACGGTGTTCGTTCTCGGCAGAGGCTCTTCCGAAAAGGTAAACGTCCGGCTCCTTGTCCCACAAGGAAGGTGCCAGCCCTGAAAGCTCTTGCTGCTCTTCACTGTCCCCGTGCAGCCTATGCACAGGCACAACAGCATTGGGGATCTGTGCTTGCCCAGGATCGGTACACCTCACGGTGTTCGTTCTCGGCATAGCATTTTTCTGAAAAGGCAAACGTCCGGCTCCTTGTCCCACAAGGAAGGTGCCAGCCCTGAAAGCTCTTGCTGCTCTTCACTGTCCCCGTGCAGCCTATGCACAGGCACAACAGCATTCGGGATCTGTGCTTGCCCAGGAACGGTACACCTCACGGTGTTCGTTCTCGGCAGAGGCTCTTCCGAAAAGGCAAACGTCCGGCTCCTTGTCCCACAAGGAAGGTGCCAGCCCTGAAAGCTCTTGCTGCTCTTCACTGTCCCCGTGCAGCCTATGCACAGGCACAACAGCATTGGGGATCTGTGCTTGCCCAGGATCGGTACACCTCACGGTGTCCGTTCTCGGCATAGCATTTTTCTGAAAAGGCAAACTTCCGGCTCCTTGTCCCACAAGGAAGGTGCCAGCCCTGAAAGCTCTTGCTGCTCTTCACTGTCCCCGTGCAGCCTATGCACAGGCACAACAGCATTGGGGATCTGTGCTTGCCCAGGATCGGTACACCTCACGGTGTTCGTTCTCGGCAGAGGCTCTTCCGAAAAGGTAAACGTCCGGCTCCTTGTCCCACAAGGAAGGTGCCAGCCCTGAAAGCTCTTGCTGCTCTTCACTGTCCCCGTGCAGCCTATGCACAGGCACAACAGCATTGGGGATCTGTGCTTGCCCAGGATCGGTACACCTCACGGTGTTCGTTCTCGGCATAGCATTTTTCTGAAAAGGCAAACGTCCGGCTCCTTGTCCCACAAGGAAGGTGCCAGCCCTGAAAGCTCTTGCTGCTCTTCACTGTCCCCGTGCAGCCTATGCACAGGCACAACAGCATTGGGGATATGTGCTTGCCCAGGAACGGTACACCTCACGGTGTTCGTTCTCGGCATAGCATTTTTCTGAAAAGGCAAACGTCCGGCTCCTTGTCCCACAAGGAAGGTGCCAGCCCTGAAAGCTCTTGCTGCTCTTCACTGTCCCCGTGCAGCCTATGCACAGGCACAACAGCATTGGGGATCTGTGCTTGCCCAGGATCGGTACACCTCACGGTGTTCGTTCTCGGCATAGCATTTTTCTGAAAAGGCAAACGTCCGGCTCCTTGTCCCACAAGGAAGGTGCCAGCCCTGAAAGCTCTTGCTGCTCTTCACTGTCCCCGTGCAGCCTATGCACAGGCACAACAGCATTCGGGATCTGTGCTTGCCCAGGATCGGTACACCTCACGGTGTTCGTTCTCGGCAGAGGCTCTTCCGAAAAGGCAAACGTCCGGCTCCTTGTCCCACAAGGAAGGTGCCAGCCCTGAAAGCTCTTGCTGCTCTTCACTGTCCCCGTGCAGCCTATGCACAGGCACAACAGCATTGGGGATCTGTGCTTGCCCAGGATCGGTACACCTCACGGTGTTCGTTCTCGGCATAGCATTTTTCTGAAAAGGCAAACTTCCGGCTCCTTGTCCCACAAGGAAGGTGCCAGCCCTGAAAGCTCTTGCTGCTCTTCACTGTCCCCGTGCAGCCTATGCACAGGCACAACAGCATTGGGGATCTGTGCTTGCCCAGGATCGGTACACCTCACGGTGTTCGTTCTCGGCAGAGGCTCTTCCGAAAAGGTAAACGTCCGGCTCCTTGTCCCACAAGGAAGGTGCCAGCCCTGAAAGCTCTTGCTGCTCTTCACTGTCCCCGTGCAGCCTATGCACAGGCACAACAGCATTGGGGATCTGTGCTTGCCCAGGATCGGTACACCTCACGGTGTTCGTTCTCGGCATAGCATTTTTCTGAAAAGGCAAACGTCCGGCTCCTTGTCCCACAAGGAAGGTGCCAGCCCTGAAAGCTCTTGCTGCTCTTCACTGTCCCCGTGCAGCCTATGCACAGGCACAACAGCATTGGGGATCTGTGCTTGCCCAGGATCGGTACACCTCACGGTGTTCGTTCTCGGCATAGCATTTTTCTGAAAAGGCAAACGTCCGGCTCCTTGTCCCACAAGGAAGGTGCCAGCCCTGAAAGCTCTTGCTGCTCTTCACTGTCCCCGTGCAGCCTATGCACAGGCACAACAGCATTGGGGATCTGTGCTTGCCCAGGATCGGTACACCTCACGGTGTTCGTTCTCGGCATAGCATTTTTCTGAAAAGGCAAACGTCCGGCTCCTTGTCCCACAAGGAAGGTGCCAGCCCTGAAAGCTCTTGCTGCTCTTCACTGTCCCCGTGCAGCCTATGCACAGGCACAACAGCATTGGGGATCTGTGCTTGCCCAGGATCGGTACACCTCACGGTGTTCGTTCTCGGCATAGCATTTTTCTGAAAAGGCAAACGTCCGGCTCCTTGTCCCACAAGGAAGGTGCCAGCCCTGAAAGCTCTTGCTGCTCTTCACTGTCCCCGTGCAGCCTATGCACAGGCACAACAGCATTCGGGATCTGTGCTTGCCCAGGATCGGTACACCTCACGGTGTTCGTTCTCGGCAGAGGCTCTTCCGAAAAGGCAAACGTCCGGCTCCTTGTCCCACAAGGAAGGTGCCAGCCCTGAAAGCTCTTGCTGCTCTTCACTGTCCCCGTGCAGCCTATGCACAGGCACAACAGCATTGGGGATCTGTGCTTGCCCAGGATCGGTACACCTCACGGTGTTCGTTCTCGGCATAGCATTTTTCTGAAAAGGCAAACTTCCGGCTCCTTGTCCCACAAGGAAGGTGCCAGCCCTGAAAGCTCTTGCTGCTCTTCACTGTCCCCGTGCAGCCTATGCACAGGCACAACAGCATTGGGGATCTGTGCTTGCCCAGGATCGGTACACCTCACGGTGTTCGTTCTCGGCAGAGGCTCTTCCGAAAAGGTAAACGTCCGGCTCCTTGTCCCACAAGGAAGGTGCCAGCCCTGAAAGCTCTTGCTGCTCTTCACTGTCCCCGTGCAGCCTATGCACAGGCACAACAGCATTGGGGATCTGTGCTTGCCCAGGATCGGTACACCTCACGGTGTTCGTTCTCGGCATAGCATTTTTCTGAAAAGGCAAACGTCCGGCTCCTTGTCCCACAAGGAAGGTGCCAGCCCTGAAAGCTCTTGCTGCTCTTCACTGTCCCCGTGCAGCCTATGCACAGGCACAACAGCATTGGGGATCTGTGCTTGCCCAGGATCGGTACACCTCACGGTGTTCGTTCTCGGCATAGCATTTTTCTGAAAAGGCAAACGTCCGGCTCCTTGTCCCACAAGGAAGGTGCCAGCCCTGAAAGCTCTTGCTGCTCTTCACTGTCCCCGTGCAGCCTATGCACAGGCACAACAGCATTGGGGATCTGTGCTTGCCCAGGATCGGTACACCTCACGGTGTTCGTTCTCGGCATAGCATTTTTCTGAAAAGGCAAACGTCCGGCTCCTTGTCCCACAAGGAAGGTGCCAGCCCTGAAAGCTCTTGCTGCTCTTCACTGTCCCCGTGCAGCCTATGCACAGGCACAACAGCATTGGGGATCTGTGCTTGCCCAGGATCGGTACACCTCACGGTGTTCGTTCTCGGCATAGCATTTTTCTGAAAAGGCAAACGTCCGGCTCCTTGTCCCACAAGGAAGGTGCCAGCCCTGAAAGCTCTTGCTGCTCTTCACTGTCCCCGTGCAGCCTATGCACAGGCACAACAGCATTGGGGATCTGTGCTTGCCCAGGATCGGTACACCTCACGGTGTTCGTTCTCGGCATAGCATTTTTCTGAAAAGGCAAACGTCCGGCTCCTTGTCCCACAAGGAAGGTGCCAGCCCTGAAAGCTCTTGCTGCTCTTCACTGTCCCCGTGCAGCCTATGCACAGGCACAACAGCATTGGGGATCTGTGCTTGCCCAGGATCGGTACACCTCACGGTGTTCGTTCTCGGCATAGCATTTTTCTGAAAAGGCAAACGTCCGGCTCCTTGTCCCACAAGGAAGGTGCCAGCCCTGAAAGCTCTTGCTGCTCTTCACTGTCCCCGTGCAGCCTATGCACAGGCACAACAGCATTGGGGATCTGTGCTTGCCCAGGATCGGTACACCTCACGGTGTTCGTTCTCGGCATAGCATTTTTCTGAAAAGGCAAACGTCCGGCTCCTTGTCCCACAAGGAAGGTGCCAGCCCTGAAAGCTCTTGCTGCTCTTCACTGTCCCCGTGCAGCCTATGCACAGGCACAACAGCATTGGGGATCTGTGCTTGCCCAGGATCGGTACACCTCACGGTGTTCGTTCTCGGCATAGCATTTTTCTGAAAAGGCAAACGTCCGGCTCCTTGTCCCACAAGGAAGGTGCCAGCCCTGAAAGCTCTTGCTGCTCTTCACTGTCCCCGTGCAGCCTATGCACAGGCACAACAGCATTGGGGATCTGTGCTTGCCCAGGATCGGTACACCTCACGGTGTTCGTTCTCGGCATAGCATTTTTCTGAAAAGGCAAACGTCCGGCTCCTTGTCCCACAAGGAAGGTGCCAGCCCTGAAAGCTCTTGCTGCTCTTCACTGTCCCCGTGCAGCCTATGCACAGGCACAACAGCATTGGGGATATGTGCTTGCCCAGGAACGGTACACCTCACGGTGTTCGTTCTCGGCAGAGGCTCTTCCGAAAATGTAAACGTCCGGCTCCTTGTCCCACAAGGAAGGTGCCAGCCCTGAAAGCTCTTGCTGCTCTTCACTGTCCCCGTGCAGCCTATGCACAGGCACAACAGCATTGGGGATCTGTGCTTGCCCAGGATCGGTACACCTCACGGTGTTCGTTCTCGGCATAGCATTTTTCTGAAAAGGCAAACGTCCGGCTCCTTGTCCCACAAGGAAGGTGCCAGCCCTGAAAGCTCTTGCTGCTCTTCACTGTCCCCGTGCAGCCTATGCACAGGCACAACAGCATTGGGGATCTGTGCTTGCCCAGGATTGGTACACCTCACGGTGTTCGTTCTCGGCAGAGGCTCTTCCGAAAAGGCAAACGTCCGGCTCCTTGTCCCACAAGGAAGGTGCCAGCCCTGAAAGCTCTTGCTGCTCTTCACTGTCCCCGTGCAGCCTATGCACAGGCACAACAGCATTGGGGATCTGTGCTTGCCCAGGATCGGTACACCTCACGGTGTCCGTTCTCGGCATAGCATTTTTCTGAAAAGGCAAACTTCCGGCTCCTTGTCCCACAAGGAAGGTGCCAGCCCTGAAAGCTCTTGCTGCTCTTCACTGTCCCCGTGCAGCCTATGCACAGGCACAACAGCATTGGGGATCTGTGCTTGCCCAGGATCGGTACACCTCACGGTGTTCGTTCTCGGCAGAGGCTCTTCCGAAAAGGTAAACGTCCGGCTCCTTGTCCCACAAGGAAGGTGCCAGCCCTGAAAGCTCTTGCTGCTCTTCACTGTCCCCGTGCAGCCTATGCACAGGCACAACAGCATTGGGGATCTGTGCTTGCCCAGGATCGGTACACCTCACGGTGTTCGTTCTCGGCATAGCATTTTTCTGAAAAGGCAAACGTCCGGCTCCTTGTCCCACAAGGAAGGTGCCAGCCCTGAAAGCTCTTGCTGCTCTTCACTGTCCCCGTGCAGCCTATGCACAGGCACAACAGCATTGGGGATCTGTGCTTGCCCAGGATCGGTACACCTCACGGTGTTCGTTCTCGGCATAGCATTTTTCTGAAAAGGCAAACGTCCGGCTCCTTGTCCCACAAGGAAGGTGCCAGCCCTGAAAGCTCTTGCTGCTCTTCACTGTCCCCGTGCAGCCTATGCACAGGCACAACAGCATTGGGGATCTGTGCTTGCCCAGGATCGGTACACCTCACGGTGTTCGTTCTCGGCATAGCATTTTTCTGAAAAGGCAAACGTCCGGCTCCTTGTCCCACAAGGAAGGTGCCAGCCCTGAAAGCTCTTGCTGCTCTTCACTGTCCCCGTGCAGCCTATGCACAGGCACAACAGCATTGGGGATCTGTGCTTGCCCAGGATCGGTACACCTCACGGTGTTCGTTCTCGGCATAGCATTTTTCTGAAAAGGCAAACGTCCGGCTCCTTGTCCCACAAGGAAGGTGCCAGCCCTGAAAGCTCTTGCTGCTCTTCACTGTCCCCGTGCAGCCTATGCACAGGCACAACAGCATTGGGGATCTGTGCTTGCCCAGGATCGGTACACCTCACGGTGTTCGTTCTCGGCATAGCATTTTTCTGAAAAGGCAAACGTCCGGCTCCTTGTCCCACAAGGAAGGTGCCAGCCCTGAAAGCTCTTGCTGCTCTTCACTGTCCCCGTGCAGCCTATGCACAGGCACAACAGCATTGGGGATCTGTGCTTGCCCAGGATCGGTACACCTCACGGTGTTCGTTCTCGGCATAGCATTTTTCTGAAAAGGCAAACGTCCGGCTCCTTGTCCCACAAGGAAGGTGCCAGCCCTGAAAGCTCTTGCTGCTCTTCACTGTCCCCGTGCAGCCTATGCACAGGCACAACAGCATTGGGGATCTGTGCTTGCCCAGGATCGGTACACCTCACGGTGTTCGTTCTCGGCAGAGGCTCTTCCGAAAAGGCAAACGTCCGGCTCCTTGTCCCACAAGGAAGGTGCCAGCCCTGAAAGCTCTTGCTGCTCTTCACTGTCCCCGTGCAGCCTATGCACAGGCACAACAGCATTGGGGATATGTGCTTGCCCAGGAACGGTACACCTCACGGTGTTCGTTCTCGGCAGAGGCTCTTCCGAAAAGGCAAACGTCCAGCTCCTTGTCCCACAAGGAAGGTGCCAGCCCTGAAAGCTCTTGCTGCTCTTCACTGTCCCCGTGTGGCCTATGCACAGGCACAACAGCATTGGCGATCTGTGCTTGCCCAGGATCGGTACACCTCACGGTGTTCGTTCTCGGCATAGCATTTTTCTGAAAAGGCAAACGTCCGGCTCCTTGTCCCACAAGGAAGGTGCCAGCCCTGAAAGCTCTTGCTGCTCTTCACTGTCCCCGTGCAGCCTATGCACAGGCACAACAGCATTCGGGATCTGTGCTTGCCCAGGAACGGTACACCTCACGGTGTTCGTTCTCGGCAGAGGCTCTTCCGAAAAGGCAAACGTCCAGCTCCTTGTCCCACAAGGAAGGTGCCAGCCCTGAAAGCTCTTGCTGCTCTTCACTGTCCCCGTGCAGCCTATGCACAGGCACAACAGCATTGGGGATCTGTGCTTGCCCAGGATCGGTACACCTCACGGTGTCCGTTCTCGGCATAGCATTTTTCTGAAAAGGCAAACTTCCGGCTCCTTGTCCCACAAGGAAGGTGCCAGCCCTGAAAGCTCTTGCTGCTCTTCACTGTCCCCGTGCAGCCTATGCACAGGCACAACAGCATTGGGGATCTGTGCTTGCCCAGGAACGGTACACCTCACGGTGTTCGTTCTCGGCAGAGGCTCTTCCGAAAAGGTAAACGTCCGGCTCCTTGTCCCACAAGGAAGGTGCCAGCCCTGAAAGCTCTTGCTGCTCTTCACTGTCCCCGTGCAGCCTATGCACAGGCACAACAGCATTGGGGATCTGTGCTTGCCCAGGATCGGTACACCTCACGGTGTTCGTTCTCGGCATAGCATTTTTCTGAAAAGGCAAACTTCCGGCTCCTTGTCCCACAAGGAAGGTGCCAGCCCTGAAAGCTCTTGCTGCTCTTCACTGTCCCCGTGCAGCCTATGCACAGGCACAACAGCATTGGGGATCTGTGCTTGCCCAGGATCGGTACACCTCACGGTGTTCGTTCTCGGCATAGCATTTTTCTGAAAAGGCAAACGTCCGGCTCCTTGTCCCACAAGGAAGGTGCCAGCCCTGAAAGCTCTTGCTGCTCTTCACTGTCCCCGTGCAGCCTATGCACAGGCACAACAGCATTGGGGATCTGTGCTTGCCCAGGATCGGTACACCTCACGGTGTTCGTTCTCGGCATAGCATTTTTCTGAAAAGGCAAACGTCCGGCTCCTTGTCCCACAAGGAAGGTGCCAGCCCTGAAAGCTCTTGCTGCTCTTCACTGTCCCCGTGCAGCCTATGCACAGGCACAACAGCATTGGGGATCTGTGCTTGCCCAGGATCGGTACACCTCACGGTGTTCGTTCTCGGCAGAGGCTCTTCCGAAAAGGCAAACGTCCGGCTCCTTGTCCCACAAGGAAGGTGCCAGCCCTGAAAGCTCTTGCTGCTCTTCACTGTCCCCGTGCAGCCTATGCACAGGCACAACAGCATTGGGGATATGTGCTTGCCCAGGAACGGTACACCTCACGGTGTTCGTTCTCGGCAGAGGCTCTTCCGAAAAGGCAAACGTCCAGCTCCTTGTCCCACAAGGAAGGTGCCAGCCCTGAAAGCTCTTGCTGCTCTTCACTGTCCCCGTGCAGCCTATGCACAGGCACAACAGCATTGGGGATCTGTGCTTGCCCAGGATCGGTACACCTCACGGTGTCCGTTCTCGGCATAGCATTTTTCTGAAAAGGCAAACGTCCGGCTCCTTGTCCCACAAGGAAGGTGCCAGCCCTGAAAGCTCTTGCTGCTCTTCACTGTCCCCGTGCAGCCTATGCACAGGCACAACAGCATTGGGGATCTGTGCTTGCCCAGGATCGGTACACCTCACGGTGTTCGTTCTCGGCAGAGGCTCTTCCGAAAAGGTAAACGTCCGGCTCCTTGTCCCACAAGGAAGGTGCCAGCCCTGAAAGCTCTTGCTGCTCTTCACTGTCCCCGTGCAGCCTATGCACAGGCACAACAGCATTGGGGATATGTGCTTGCCCAGGAACGGTACACCTCACGGTGTTCGTTCTCGGCAGAGGCTCTTCCGAAAAGGCAAACGTCCAGCTCCTTGTCCCACAAGGAAGGTGCCAGCCCTGAAAGCTCTTGCTGCTCTTCACTGTCCCCGTGTAGCCTATGCACAGGCACAACAGCATTGGGGATCTGTGCTTGCCCAGGAACGGTACACCTCACGGTGTTCGTTCTCGGCATAGCATTTTTCTGAAAAGGCAAACGTCCGGCTCCTTGTCCCACAAGGAAGGTGCCAGCCCTGAAAGCTCTTGCTGCTCTTCACTGTCCCCGTGCAGCCTATGCACAGGCACAACAGCATTGGGGATCTGTGCTTGCCCAGGATCGGTACACCTCACGGTGTTCGTTCTCGGCATAGCATTTTTCTGAAAAGGCAAACTTCCGGCTCCTTGTCCCACAAGGAAGGTGCCAGCCCTGAAAGCTCTTGCTGCTCTTCACTGTCCCCGTGCAGCCTATGCACAGGCACAACAGCATTGGGGATCTGTGCTTGCCCAGGATCGGTACACCTCACGGTGTTCGTTCTCGGCAGAGGCTCTTCCGAAAAGGCAAACGTCCGGCTCCTTGTCCCACAAGGAAGGTGCCAGCCCTGAAAGCTCTTGCTGCTCTTCACTGTCCCCGTGCAGCCTATGCACAGGCACAACAGCATTGGGGATCTGTGCTTGCCCAGGATCGGTACACCTCACGGTGTTCGTTCTCGGCATAGCATTTTTCTGAAAAGGCAAACGTCCGGCTCCTTGTCCCACAAGGAAGGTGCCAGCCCTGAAAGCTCTTGCTGCTCTTCACTGTCCCCGTGCAGCCTATGCACAGGCACAACAGCATTGGGGATCTGTGCTTGCCCAGGATCGGTACACCTCACGGTGTTCGTTCTCGGCATAGCATTTTTCTGAAAAGGCAAACGTCCGGCTCCTTGTCCCACAAGGAAGGTGCCAGCCCTGAAAGCTCTTGCTGCTCTTCACTGTCCCCGTGCAGCCTATGCACAGGCACAACAGCATTGGGGATCTGTGCTTGCCCAGGATCGGTACACCTCACGGTGTTCGTTCTCGGCAGAGGCTCTTCCGAAAAGGCAAACGTCCGGCTCCTTGTCCCACAAGGAAGGTGCCAGCCCTGAAAGCTCTTGCTGCTCTTCACTGTCCCCGTGCAGCCTATGCACAGGCACAACAGCATTGGGGATATGTGCTTGCCCAGGAACGGTACACCTCACGGTGTTCGTTCTCGGCAGAGGCTCTTCCGAAAAGGCAAACGTCCGGCTCCTTGTCCCACAAGGAAGGTGCCAGCCCTGAAAGCTCTTGCTGCTCTTCACTGTCCCCGTGCAGCCTATGCACAGGCACAACAGCATTGGGGATCTGTGCTTGCCCAGGATCGGTACACCTCACGGTGTTCGTTCTCGGCATAGCATTTTTCTGAAAATGCAAACGTCCGGCTCCTTGTCCCACAAGGAAGGTGCCAGCCCTGAAAGCTCTTGCTGCTCTTCACTGTCCCCGTGCAGCCTATGCACAGGCACAACAGCATTGGGGATATGTGCTTGCCCAGGAACGGTACACCTCACGGTGTTCGTTCTCGGCAGAGGCTCTTCCGAAAAGGCAAACGTCCAGCTCCTTGTCCCACAAGGAAGGTGCCAGCCCTGAAAGCTCTTGCTGCTCTTCACTGTCCCCGTGCAGCCTATGCACAGGCACAACAGCATTGGGGATCTGTGCTTGCCCAGGATCGGTACACCTCACGGTGTTCGTTCTCGGCATAGCATTTTTCTGAAAAGGCAAACGTCCGGCTCCTTGTCCCACAAGGAAGGTGCCAGCCCTGAAAGCTCTTGCTGCTCTTCACTGTCCCCGTGCAGCCTATGCACAGGCACAACAGCATTGGGGATCTGTGCTTGCCCAGGATCGGTACACCTCACGGTGTTCGTTCTCGGCATAGCATTTTTCTGAAAATGCAAACGTCCGGCTCCTTGTCCCACAAGGAAGGTGCCAGCCCTGAAAGCTCTTGCTGCTCTTCACTGTCCCCGTGCAGCCTATGCACAGGCACAACAGCATTGGGGATCTGTGCTTGCCCAGGATCGGTACACCTCACGGTGTTCGTTCTCGGCATAGCATTTTTCTGAAAAGGCAAACGTCCGGCTCCTTGTCCCACAAGGAAGGTGCCAGCCCTGAAAGCTCTTGCTGCTCTTCACTGTCCCCGTGCAGCCTATGCACAGGCACAACAGCATTGGGGATATGTGCTTGCCCAGGAACGGTACACCTCACGGTGTTCGTTCTCGGCATAGCATTTTTCTGAAAAGGCAAACGTCCGGCTCCTTGTCCCACAAGGAAGGTGCCAGCCCTGAAAGCTCTTGCTGCTCTTCACTGTCCCTGTGCAGCCTATGCACAGGCACAACAGCATTGGGGATCTGTGCTTGCCCAGGATCGGTACACCTCACGGTGTTCGTTCTCGGCATAGCATTTTTCTGAAAAGGCAAACGTCCGGCTCCTTGTCCCACAAGGAAGGTGCCAGCCCTGAAAGCTCTTGCTGCTCTTCACTGTCCCCGTGCAGCCTATGCACAGGCACAACAGCATACGGGATCTGTGCTTGCCCAGGATCGGTACACCTCACGGTGTTCGTTCTCGGCATAGCATTTTTCTGAAAAGGCAAACGTCCGACTCCTTGTCCCACAAGGAAGGTGCCAGCCCTGAAAGTTCTTGCTGCTCTTCACTGTCCCCGTGCAGCCTATGCACAGGCACAACAGCATTGGGGATATGTGCTTGCCCAGGAACGGTACACCTCACGGTGTTCGTTCTCGGCAGAGGCTCTTCCGAAAAGGCAAACGTCCGGCTCCTTGTCCCACAAGGAAGGTGCCAGCCCTGAAAGCTCTTGCTGCTCTTCACTGTCCCCGTGCAGCCTATGCACAGGCACAACAGCATTGGGGATCTGTGCTTGCCCAGGATCGGTACACCTCACGGTGTTCGTTCTCGGCAGAGGCTCTTCCGAAAAGGCAAACGTCCGGCTCCTTGTCCCACAAGGAAGGTGCCAGCCCTGAAAGCTCTTGCTGCTCTTCACTGTCCCCGTGCAGCCTATGCACAGGCACAACAGCATTGGGGATCTGTGCTTGCCCAGGATCGGTACACCTCACGGTGTTCGTTCTCGGCATAGCATTTTTCTGAAAAGGCAAACGTCCGGCTCCTTGTCCCACAAGGAAGGTGCCAGCCCTGAAAGCTCTTGCTGCTCTTCACTGTCCCCGTGCAGCCTATGCACAGGCACAACAGCATTCGGGATCTGTGCTTGCCCAGGATCGGTACACCTCACGGTGTTCGTTCTCGGCATAGCATTTTTCTGAAAAGGCAAACGTCCGACTCCTTGTCCCACAAGGAAGGTGCCAGCCCTGAAAGCTCTTGCTGCTCTTCACTGTCCCCGTGCAGCCTATGCACAGGCACAGCAGCATTGGGGATCTGTGCTTGCCCAGGATCGGTACACCTCTCGGTGTCCGTTCTCGGCATAGCATTTTTCTGAAAAGGCAAACGTCCGACTCCTTGTCCCACAAGGAAGGTGCCAGCCCTGAAAGCTCTTGCTGCTCTTCACTGTCCCCGTGCAGCCTATGCACAGGCACAACAGCATTGGGGATCTGTGCTTGCCCAGGATCGGTACACCTCACGGTGTTCGTTCTCGGCATAGCATTTTTCTGAAAAGGCAAACTTCCGGCTCCTTGTCCCACAAGGAAGGTGCCAGCCCTGAAAGCTCTTGCTGCTCTTCACTGTCCCCGTGCAGCCTATGCACAGGCACAACAGCATTGGGGATCTGTGCTTGCCCAGGATCGGTACACCTCACGGTGTTCGTTCTCGGCAGAGGCTCTTCCGAAAAGGCAAACGTCCGGCTCCTTGTCCCACAAGGAAGGTGCCAGCCCTGAAAGCTCTTGCTGCTCTTCACTGTCCCCGTGCAGCCTATGCACAGGCACAACAGCATTGGGGATCTGTGCTTGCCCAGGATCGGTACACCTCACGGTGTTCGTTCTCGGCATAGCATTTTTCTGAAAAGGCAAACGTCCGGCTCCTTGTCCCACAAGGAAGGTGCCAGCCCTGAAAGCTCTTGCTGCTCTTCACTGTCCCCGTGCAGCCTATGCACAGGCACAACAGCATTGGGGATCTGTGCTTGCCCAGGATCGGTACACCTCACGGTGTTCGTTCTCGGCATAGCATTTTTCTGAAAAGGCAAACGTCCGGCTCCTTGTCCCACAAGGAAGGTGCCAGCCCTGAAAGCTCTTGCTGCTCTTCACTGTCCCCGTGCAGCCTATGCACAGGCACAACAGCATTGGGGATCTGTGCTTGCCCAGGATCGGTACACCTCACGGTGTTCGTTCTCGGCAGAGGCTCTTCCGAAAAGGCAAACGTCCGGCTCCTTGTCCCACAAGGAAGGTGCCAGCCCTGAAAGCTCTTGCTGCTCTTCACTGTCCCCGTGCAGCCTATGCACAGGCACAACAGCATTGGGGATATGTGCTTGCCCAGGAACGGTACACCTCACGGTGTTCGTTCTCGGCAGAGGCTCTTCCGAAAAGGCAAACGTCCGGCTCCTTGTCCCACAAGGAAGGTGCCAGCCCTGAAAGCTCTTGCTGCTCTTCACTGTCCCCGTGCAGCCTATGCACAGGCACAACAGCATTGGGGATCTGTGCTTGCCCAGGATCGGTACACCTCACGGTGTTCGTTCTCGGCATAGCATTTTTCTGAAAATGCAAACGTCCGGCTCCTTGTCCCACAAGGAAGGTGCCAGCCCTGAAAGCTCTTGCTGCTCTTCACTGTCCCCGTGCAGCCTATGCACAGGCACAACAGCATTGGGGATATGTGCTTGCCCAGGAACGGTACACCTCACGGTGTTCGTTCTCGGCAGAGGCTCTTCCGAAAAGGCAAACGTCCAGCTCCTTGTCCCACAAGGAAGGTGCCAGCCCTGAAAGCTCTTGCTGCTCTTCACTGTCCCCGTGCAGCCTATGCACAGGCACAACAGCATTGGGGATCTGTGCTTGCCCAGGATCGGTACACCTCACGGTGTTCGTTCTCGGCATAGCATTTTTCTGAAAAGGCAAACGTCCGGCTCCTTGTCCCACAAGGAAGGTGCCAGCCCTGAAAGCTCTTGCTGCTCTTCACTGTCCCCGTGCAGCCTATGCACAGGCACAACAGCATTGGGGATCTGTGCTTGCCCAGGATCGGTACACCTCACGGTGTTCGTTCTCGGCATAGCATTTTTCTGAAAATGCAAACGTCCGGCTCCTTGTCCCACAAGGAAGGTGCCAGCCCTGAAAGCTCTTGCTGCTCTTCACTGTCCCCGTGCAGCCTATGCACAGGCACAACAGCATTGGGGATCTGTGCTTGCCCAGGATCGGTACACCTCACGGTGTTCGTTCTCGGCATAGCATTTTTCTGAAAAGGCAAACGTCCGGCTCCTTGTCCCACAAGGAAGGTGCCAGCCCTGAAAGCTCTTGCTGCTCTTCACTGTCCCCGTGCAGCCTATGCACAGGCACAACAGCATTGGGGATATGTGCTTGCCCAGGAACGGTACACCTCACGGTGTTCGTTCTCGGCATAGCATTTTTCTGAAAAGGCAAACGTCCGGCTCCTTGTCCCACAAGGAAGGTGCCAGCCCTGAAAGCTCTTGCTGCTCTTCACTGTCCCTGTGCAGCCTATGCACAGGCACAACAGCATTGGGGATCTGTGCTTGCCCAGGATCGGTACACCTCACGGTGTTCGTTCTCGGCATAGCATTTTTCTGAAAAGGCAAACGTCCGGCTCCTTGTCCCACAAGGAAGGTGCCAGCCCTGAAAGCTCTTGCTGCTCTTCACTGTCCCCGTGCAGCCTATGCACAGGCACAACAGCATACGGGATCTGTGCTTGCCCAGGATCGGTACACCTCACGGTGTTCGTTCTCGGCATAGCATTTTTCTGAAAAGGCAAACGTCCGACTCCTTGTCCCACAAGGAAGGTGCCAGCCCTGAAAGTTCTTGCTGCTCTTCACTGTCCCCGTGCAGCCTATGCACAGGCACAACAGCATTGGGGATATGTGCTTGCCCAGGAACGGTACACCTCACGGTGTTCGTTCTCGGCAGAGGCTCTTCCGAAAAGGCAAACGTCCGGCTCCTTGTCCCACAAGGAAGGTGCCAGCCCTGAAAGCTCTTGCTGCTCTTCACTGTCCCCGTGCAGCCTATGCACAGGCACAACAGCATTGGGGATCTGTGCTTGCCCAGGATCGGTACACCTCACGGTGTTCGTTCTCGGCAGAGGCTCTTCCGAAAAGGCAAACGTCCGGCTCCTTGTCCCACAAGGAAGGTGCCAGCCCTGAAAGCTCTTGCTGCTCTTCACTGTCCCCGTGCAGCCTATGCACAGGCACAACAGCATTGGGGATCTGTGCTTGCCCAGGATCGGTACACCTCACGGTGTTCGTTCTCGGCATAGCATTTTTCTGAAAAGGCAAACGTCCGGCTCCTTGTCCCACAAGGAAGGTGCCAGCCCTGAAAGCTCTTGCTGCTCTTCACTGTCCCCGTGCAGCCTATGCACAGGCACAACAGCATTCGGGATCTGTGCTTGCCCAGGATCGGTACACCTCACGGTGTTCGTTCTCGGCATAGCATTTTTCTGAAAAGGCAAACGTCCGACTCCTTGTCCCACAAGGAAGGTGCCAGCCCTGAAAGCTCTTGCTGCTCTTCACTGTCCCCGTGCAGCCTATGCACAGGCACAGCAGCATTGGGGATCTGTGCTTGCCCAGGATCGGTACACCTCTCGGTGTCCGTTCTCGGCATAGCATTTTTCTGAAAAGGCAAACGTCCGACTCCTTGTCCCACAAGGAAGGTGCCAGCCCTGAAAGCTCTTGCTGCTCTTCACTGTCCCCGTGCAGCCTATGCACAGGCACAACAGCATTGGGGATATGTGCTTGCCCAGGAACGATACACCTCACGGTGTTCGTTCTCGGCAGAGGCTCTTCCGAAAAGGCAAACGTCCGGCTCCTTGTCCCACAAGGAAGGTGCCAGCCCTGAAAGCTCTTGCTGCTCTTCACTGTCCCCGTGCAGCCTATGCACAGGCACAACAGCATTGGGGATCTGTGCTTGCCCAGCATCGGTACACCTCACGGTGTTCGTTCTCGGCATAGCATTTTTCTGAAAAGGCAAACGTCCGGCTCCTTGTCCCACAAGGAAGGTGCCAGCCCTGAAAGCTCTTGCTGCTCTTCACTGTCCCCGTGCAGCCTATGCACAGGCACAACAGCATTGGGGATCTGTGCTTGCCCAGGATCGGTACACCTCACGGT
Source organism: Buteo buteo (assembly GCF_964188355.1). Lineage (NCBI taxonomy): Eukaryota > Metazoa > Chordata > Aves > Accipitriformes > Accipitridae > Buteo > Buteo buteo. The sequence goes on from NW_027439454.1 coordinate 32,290, forward strand.
GTTCGTTCTCGGCATAGCATTTTTCTGAAAAGGCAAACGTCCGGCTCCTTGTCCCACAAGGAAGGTGCCAGCCCTGAAAGCTCTTGCTGCTCTTCACTGTCCCCGTGCAGCCTATGCACAGGCACAACAGCATTGGGGATCTGTGCTTGCCCAGGATCGGTACACCTCACGGTGTTCGTTCTCGGCATAGCATTTTTCTGAAAAGGCAAACGTCCGGCTCCTTGTCCCACAAGGAAGGTGCCAGCCCTGAAAGCTCTTGCTGCTCTTCACTGTCCCCGTGCAGCCTATGCACAGGCACAACAGCATTGGGGATATGTGCTTGCCCAGGAACGGTACACCTCACGGTGTTCGTTCTCGGCAGAGGCTCTTCCGAAAAGGTAAACGTCCGGCTCCTTGTCCCACAAGGAAGGTGCCAGCCCTGAAAGCTCTTGCTGCTCTTCACTGTCCCCGTGCAGCCTATGCACAGGCACAACAGCATTGGGGATCTGTGCTTGCCCAGGATCGGTACACCTCACGGTGTTCGTTCTCGGCATAGCATTTTTCTGAAAAGGCAAACGTCCGGCTCCTTGTCCCACAAGGAAGGTGCCAGCCCTGAAAGCTCTTGCTGCTCTTCACTGTCCCCGTGCAGCCTATGCACAGGCACAACAGCATTCGGGATCTGTGCTTGCCCAGGAACGGTACACCTCACGGTGTTCGTTCTCGGCAGAGGCTCTTCCGAAAAGGCAAACGTCCGGCTCCTTGTCCCACAAGGAAGGTGCCAGCCCTGAAAGCTCTTGCTGCTCTTCACTGTCCCCGTGCAGCCTATGCACAGGCACAACAGCATTGGGGATCTGTGCTTGCCCAGGATCGGTACACCTCACGGTGTCCGTTCTCGGCATAGCATTTTTCTGAAAAGGCAAACTTCCGGCTCCTTGTCCCACAAGGAAGGTGCCAGCCCTGAAAGCTCTTGCTGCTCTTCACTGTCCCCGTGCAGCCTATGCACAGGCACAACAGCATTGGGGATCTGTGCTTGCCCAGGATCGGTACACCTCACGGTGTTCGTTCTCGGCAGAGGCTCTTCCGAAAAGGTAAACGTCCGGCTCCTTGTCCCACAAGGAAGGTGCCAGCCCTGAAAGCTCTTGCTGCTCTTCACTGTCCCCGTGCAGCCTATGCACAGGCACAACAGCATTGGGGATCTGTGCTTGCCCAGGATCGGTACACCTCACGGTGTTCGTTCTCGGCATAGCATTTTTCTGAAAAGGCAAACGTCCGGCTCCTTGTCCCACAAGGAAGGTGCCAGCCCTGAAAGCTCTTGCTGCTCTTCACTGTCCCCGTGCAGCCTATGCACAGGCACAACAGCATTGGGGATATGTGCTTGCCCAGGAACGGTACACCTCACGGTGTTCGTTCTCGGCAGAGGCTCTTCCGAAAAGGTAAACGTCCGGCTCCTTGTCCCACAAGGAAGGTGCCAGCCCTGAAAGCTCTTGCTGCTCTTCACTGTCCCCGTGCAGCCTATGCACAGGCACAACAGCATTGGGGATCTGTGCTTGCCCAGGATCGGTACACCTCACGGTGTTCGTTCTCGGCATAGCATTTTTCTGAAAAGGCAAACGTCCGGCTCCTTGTCCCACAAGGAAGGTGCCAGCCCTGAAAGCTCTTGCTGCTCTTCACTGTCCCCGTGCAGCCTATGCACAGGCACAACAGCATTCGGGATCTGTGCTTGCCCAGGATCGGTACACCTCACGGTGTTCGTTCTCGGCAGAGGCTCTTCCGAAAAGGCAAACGTCCGGCTCCTTGTCCCACAAGGAAGGTGCCAGCCCTGAAAGCTCTTGCTGCTCTTCACTGTCCCCGTGCAGCCTATGCACAGGCACAACAGCATTGGGGATCTGTGCTTGCCCAGGATCGGTACACCTCACGGTGTCCGTTCTCGGCATAGCATTTTTCTGAAAAGGCAAACTTCCGGCTCCTTGTCCCACAAGGAAGGTGCCAGCCCTGAAAGCTCTTGCTGCTCTTCACTGTCCCCGTGCAGCCTATGCACAGGCACAACAGCATTGGGGATCTGTGCTTGCCCAGGATCGGTACACCTCACGGTGTTCGTTCTCGGCAGAGGCTCTTCCGAAAAGGTAAACGTCCGGCTCCTTGTCCCACAAGGAAGGTGCCAGCCCTGAAAGCTCTTGCTGCTCTTCACTGTCCCCGTGCAGCCTATGCACAGGCACAACAGCATTGGGGATCTGTGCTTGCCCAGGATCGGTACACCTCACGGTGTTCGTTCTCGGCATAGCATTTTTCTGAAAAGGCAAACGTCCGGCTCCTTGTCCCACAAGGAAGGTGCCAGCCCTGAAAGCTCTTGCTGCTCTTCACTGTCCCCGTGCAGCCTATGCACAGGCACAACAGCATTGGGGATCTGTGCTTGCCCAGGATCGGTACACCTCACGGTGTTCGTTCTCGGCATAGCATTTTTCTGAAAAGGCAAACGTCCGGCTCCTTGTCCCACAAGGAAGGTGCCAGCCCTGAAAGCTCTTGCTGCTCTTCACTGTCCCCGTGCAGCCTATGCACAGGCACAACAGCATTGGGGATCTGTGCTTGCCCAGGATCGGTACACCTCACGGTGTTCGTTCTCGGCATAGCATTTTTCTGAAAAGGCAAACGTCCGGCTCCTTGTCCCACAAGGAAGGTGCCAGCCCTGAAAGCTCTTGCTGCTCTTCACTGTCCCCGTGCAGCCTATGCACAGGCACAACAGCATTGGGGATCTGTGCTTGCCCAGGATCGGTACACCTCACGGTGTTCGTTCTCGGCATAGCATTTTTCTGAAAAGGCAAACGTCCGGCTCCTTGTCCCACAAGGAAGGTGCCAGCCCTGAAAGCTCTTGCTGCTCTTCACTGTCCCCGTGCAGCCTATGCACAGGCACAACAGCATTGGGGATATGTGCTTGCCCAGGAACGGTACACCTCACGGTGTTCGTTCTCGGCAGAGGCTCTTCCGAAAAGGTAAACGTCCGGCTCCTTGTCCCACAAGGAAGGTGCCAGCCCTGAAAGCTCTTGCTGCTCTTCACTGTCCCCGTGCAGCCTATGCACAGGCACAACAGCATTGGGGATCTGTGCTTGCCCAGGATCGGTACACCTCACGGTGTTCGTTCTCGGCATAGCATTTTTCTGAAAAGGCAAACGTCCGGCTCCTTGTCCCACAAGGAAGGTGCCAGCCCTGAAAGCTCTTGCTGCTCTTCACTGTCCCCGTGCAGCCTATGCACAGGCACAACAGCATTCGGGATCTGTGCTTGCCCAGGAACGGTACACCTCACGGTGTTCGTTCTCGGCAGAGGCTCTTCCGAAAAGGCAAACGTCCGGCTCCTTGTCCCACAAGGAAGGTGCCAGCCCTGAAAGCTCTTGCTGCTCTTCACTGTCCCCGTGCAGCCTATGCACAGGCACAACAGCATTGGGGATCTGTGCTTGCCCAGGATCGGTACACCTCACGGTGTCCGTTCTCGGCATAGCATTTTTCTGAAAAGGCAAACTTCCGGCTCCTTGTCCCACAAGGAAGGTGCCAGCCCTGAAAGCTCTTGCTGCTCTTCACTGTCCCCGTGCAGCCTATGCACAGGCACAACAGCATTGGGGATCTGTGCTTGCCCAGGATCGGTACACCTCACGGTGTTCGTTCTCGGCAGAGGCTCTTCCGAAAAGGTAAACGTCCGGCTCCTTGTCCCACAAGGAAGGTGCCAGCCCTGAAAGCTCTTGCTGCTCTTCACTGTCCCCGTGCAGCCTATGCACAGGCACAACAGCATTGGGGATCTGTGCTTGCCCAGGATCGGTACACCTCACGGTGTTCGTTCTCGGCATAGCATTTTTCTGAAAAGGCAAACGTCCGGCTCCTTGTCCCACAAGGAAGGTGCCAGCCCTGAAAGCTCTTGCTGCTCTTCACTGTCCCCGTGCAGCCTATGCACAGGCACAACAGCATTGGGGATATGTGCTTGCCCAGGAACGGTACACCTCACGGTGTTCGTTCTCGGCAGAGGCTCTTCCGAAAAGGTAAACGTCCGGCTCCTTGTCCCACAAGGAAGGTGCCAGCCCTGAAAGCTCTTGCTGCTCTTCACTGTCCCCGTGCAGCCTATGCACAGGCACAACAGCATTGGGGATCTGTGCTTGCCCAGGATCGGTACACCTCACGGTGTTCGTTCTCGGCATAGCATTTTTCTGAAAAGGCAAACGTCCGGCTCCTTGTCCCACAAGGAAGGTGCCAGCCCTGAAAGCTCTTGCTGCTCTTCACTGTCCCCGTGCAGCCTATGCACAGGCACAACAGCATTCGGGATCTGTGCTTGCCCAGGATCGGTACACCTCACGGTGTTCGTTCTCGGCAGAGGCTCTTCCGAAAAGGCAAACGTCCGGCTCCTTGTCCCACAAGGAAGGTGCCAGCCCTGAAAGCTCTTGCTGCTCTTCACTGTCCCCGTGCAGCCTATGCACAGGCACAACAGCATTGGGGATCTGTGCTTGCCCAGGATCGGTACACCTCACGGTGTCCGTTCTCGGCATAGCATTTTTCTGAAAAGGCAAACTTCCGGCTCCTTGTCCCACAAGGAAGGTGCCAGCCCTGAAAGCTCTTGCTGCTCTTCACTGTCCCCGTGCAGCCTATGCACAGGCACAACAGCATTGGGGATCTGTGCTTGCCCAGGATCGGTACACCTCACGGTGTTCGTTCTCGGCAGAGGCTCTTCCGAAAAGGTAAACGTCCGGCTCCTTGTCCCACAAGGAAGGTGCCAGCCCTGAAAGCTCTTGCTGCTCTTCACTGTCCCCGTGCAGCCTATGCACAGGCACAACAGCATTGGGGATCTGTGCTTGCCCAGGATCGGTACACCTCACGGTGTTCGTTCTCGGCATAGCATTTTTCTGAAAAGGCAAACGTCCGGCTCCTTGTCCCACAAGGAAGGTGCCAGCCCTGAAAGCTCTTGCTGCTCTTCACTGTCCCCGTGCAGCCTATGCACAGGCACAACAGCATTGGGGATCTGTGCTTGCCCAGGATCGGTACACCTCACGGTGTTCGTTCTCGGCATAGCATTTTTCTGAAAAGGCAAACGTCCGGCTCCTTGTCCCACAAGGAAGGTGCCAGCCCTGAAAGCTCTTGCTGCTCTTCACTGTCCCCGTGCAGCCTATGCACAGGCACAACAGCATTGGGGATCTGTGCTTGCCCAGGATCGGTACACCTCACGGTGTTCGTTCTCGGCATAGCATTTTTCTGAAAAGGCAAACGTCCGGCTCCTTGTCCCACAAGGAAGGTGCCAGCCCTGAAAGCTCTTGCTGCTCTTCACTGTCCCCGTGCAGCCTATGCACAGGCACAACAGCATTGGGGATCTGTGCTTGCCCAGGATCGGTACACCTCACGGTGTTCGTTCTCGGCATAGCATTTTTCTGAAAAGGCAAACGTCCGGCTCCTTGTCCCACAAGGAAGGTGCCAGCCCTGAAAGCTCTTGCTGCTCTTCACTGTCCCCGTGCAGCCTATGCACAGGCACAACAGCATTGGGGATCTGTGCTTGCCCAGGATCGGTACACCTCACGGTGTTCGTTCTCGGCATAGCATTTTTCTGAAAAGGCAAACGTCCGGCTCCTTGTCCCACAAGGAAGGTGCCAGCCCTGAAAGCTCTTGCTGCTCTTCACTGTCCCCGTGCAGCCTATGCACAGGCACAACAGCATTGGGGATATGTGCTTGCCCAGGAACGGTACACCTCACGGTGTTCGTTCTCGGCATAGCATTTTTCTGAAAAGGCAAACGTCCGGCTCCTTGTCCCACAAGGAAGGTGCCAGCCCTGAAAGCTCTTGCTGCTCTTCACTGTCCCCGTGCAGCCTATGCACAGGCACAACAGCATTGGGGATATGTGCTTGCCCAGGAACGGTACACCTCACGGTGTTCGTTCTCGGCAGAGGCTCTTCCGAAAATGTAAACGTCCGGCTCCTTGTCCCACAAGGAAGGTGCCAGCCCTGAAAGCTCTTGCTGCTCTTCACTGTCCCCGTGCAGCCTATGCACAGGCACAACAGCATTGGGGATCTGTGCTTGCCCAGGATCGGTACACCTCACGGTGTTCGTTCTCGGCATAGCATTTTTCTGAAAAGGCAAACGTCCGGCTCCTTGTCCCACAAGGAAGGTGCCAGCCCTGAAAGCTCTTGCTGCTCTTCACTGTCCCCGTGCAGCCTATGCACAGGCACAACAGCATTGGGGATCTGTGCTTGCCCAGGATTGGTACACCTCACGGTGTTCGTTCTCGGCAGAGGCTCTTCCGAAAAGGCAAACGTCCGGCTCCTTGTCCCACAAGGAAGGTGCCAGCCCTGAAAGCTCTTGCTGCTCTTCACTGTCCCCGTGCAGCCTATGCACAGGCACAACAGCATTGGGGATCTGTGCTTGCCCAGGATCGGTACACCTCACGGTGTCCGTTCTCGGCATAGCATTTTTCTGAAAAGGCAAACTTCCGGCTCCTTGTCCCACAAGGAAGGTGCCAGCCCTGAAAGCTCTTGCTGCTCTTCACTGTCCCCGTGCAGCCTATGCACAGGCACAACAGCATTGGGGATCTGTGCTTGCCCAGGATCGGTACACCTCACGGTGTTCGTTCTCGGCAGAGGCTCTTCCGAAAAGGTAAACGTCCGGCTCCTTGTCCCACAAGGAAGGTGCCAGCCCTGAAAGCTCTTGCTGCTCTTCACTGTCCCCGTGCAGCCTATGCACAGGCACAACAGCATTGGGGATCTGTGCTTGCCCAGGATCGGTACACCTCACGGTGTTCGTTCTCGGCATAGCATTTTTCTGAAAAGGCAAACGTCCGGCTCCTTGTCCCACAAGGAAGGTGCCAGCCCTGAAAGCTCTTGCTGCTCTTCACTGTCCCCGTGCAGCCTATGCACAGGCACAACAGCATTGGGGATCTGTGCTTGCCCAGGATCGGTACACCTCACGGTGTCCGTTCTCGGCATAGCATTTTTCTGAAAAGGCAAACGTCCGGCTCCTTGTCCCACAAGGAAGGTGCCAGCCCTGAAAGCTCTTGCTGCTCTTCACTGTCCCCGTGCAGCCTATGCACAGGCACAACAGCATTGGGGATCTGTGCTTGCCCAGGATCGGTACACCTCACGGTGTTCGTTCTCGGCATAGCATTTTTCTGAAAAGGCAAACGTCCGGCTCCTTGTCCCACAAGGAAGGTGCCAGCCCTGAAAGCTCTTGCTGCTCTTCACTGTCCCCGTGCAGCCTATGCACAGGCACAACAGCATTGGGGATCTGTGCTTGCCCAGGATCGGTACACCTCACGGTGTTCGTTCTCGGCATAGCATTTTTCTGAAAAGGCAAACGTCCGGCTCCTTGTCCCACAAGGAAGGTGCCAGCCCTGAAAGCTCTTGCTGCTCTTCACTGTCCCCGTGCAGCCTATGCACAGGCACAACAGCATTGGGGATCTGTGCTTGCCCAGGATCGGTACACCTCACGGTGTTCGTTCTCGGCATAGCATTTTTCTGAAAAGGCAAACGTCCGGCTCCTTGTCCCACAAGGAAGGTGCCAGCCCTGAAAGCTCTTGCTGCTCTTCACTGTCCCCGTGCAGCCTATGCACAGGCACAACAGCATTGGGGATCTGTGCTTGCCCAGGATCGGTACACCTCACGGTGTTCGTTCTCGGCATAGCATTTTTCTGAAAAGGCAAACGTCCGGCTCCTTGTCCCACAAGGAAGGTGCCAGCCCTGAAAGCTCTTGCTGCTCTTCACTGTCCCCGTGCAGCCTATGCACAGGCACAACAGCATTGGGGATATGTGCTTGCCCAGGAACGGTACACCTCACGGTGTTCGTTCTCGGCAGAGGCTCTTCCGAAAAGGCAAACGTCCAGCTCCTTGTCCCACAAGGAAGGTGCCAGCCCTGAAAGCTCTTGCTGCTCTTCACTGTCCCCGTGTGGCCTATGCACAGGCACAACAGCATTGGCGATCTGTGCTTGCCCAGGATCGGTACACCTCACGGTGTTCGTTCTCGGCATAGCATTTTTCTGAAAAGGCAAACGTCCGGCTCCTTGTCCCACAAGGAAGGTGCCAGCCCTGAAAGCTCTTGCTGCTCTTCACTGTCCCCGTGCAGCCTATGCACAGGCACAACAGCATTGGGGATATGTGCTTGCCCAGGAACGGTACACCTCACGGTGTTCGTTCTCGGCAGAGGCTCTTCCGAAAAGGCAAACGTCCAGCTCCTTGTCCCACAAGGAAGGTGCCAGCCCTGAAAGCTCTTGCTGCTCTTCACTGTCCCCGTGTGGCCTATGCACAGGCACAACAGCATTGGCGATCTGTGCTTGCCCAGGATCGGTACACCTCACGGTGTTCGTTCTCGGCATAGCATTTTTCTGAAAAGGCAAACGTCCGGCTCCTTGTCCCACAAGGAAGGTGCCAGCCCTGAAAGCTCTTGCTGCTCTTCACTGTCCCCGTGCAGCCTATGCACAGGCACAACAGCATTGGGGATCTGTGCTTGCCCAGGATCGGTACACCTCACGGTGTTCGTTCTCGGCAGAGGCTCTTCCGAAAAGGCAAACGTCCGGCTCCTTGTCCCACAAGGAAGGTGCCAGCCCTGAAAGCTCTTGCTGCTCTTCACTGTCCCCGTGCAGCCTATGCACAGGCACAACAGCATTCGGGATCTGTGCTTGCCCAGGAACGGTACACCTCACGGTGTTCGTTCTCGGCAGAGGCTCTTCCGAAAAGGCAAACGTCCAGCTCCTTGTCCCACAAGGAAGGTGCCAGCCCTGAAAGCTCTTGCTGCTCTTCACTGTCCCCGTGCAGCCTATGCACAGGCACAACAGCATTGGGGATCTGTGCTTGCCCAGGATCGGTACACCTCACGGTGTTCGTTCTCGGCATAGCATTTTTCTGAAAAGGCAAACGTCCGGCTCCTTGTCCCACAAGGAAGGTGCCAGCCCTGAAAGCTCTTGCTGCTCTTCACTGTCCCCGTGCAGCCTATGCACAGGCACAACAGCATTGGGGATATGTGCTTGCCCAGGAACGGTACACCTCACGGTGTTCGTTCTCGGCAGAGGCTCTTCCGAAAAGGCAAACGTCCAGCTCCTTGTCCCACAAGGAAGGTGCCAGCCCTGAAAGCTCTTGCTGCTCTTCACTGTCCCCGTGTGGCCTATGCACAGGCACAACAGCATTGGCGATCTGTGCTTGCCCAGGATCGGTACACCTCACGGTGTTCGTTCTCGGCATAGCATTTTTCTGAAAAGGCAAACGTCCGGCTCCTTGTCCCACAAGGAAGGTGCCAGCCCTGAAAGCTCTTGCTGCTCTTCACTGTCCCCGTGCAGCCTATGCACAGGCACAACAGCATTGGGGATATGTGCTTGCCCAGGAACGGTACACCTCACGGTGTTCGTTCTCGGCAGAGGCTCTTCCGAAAAGGCAAACGTCCGGCTCCTTGTCCCACAAGGAAGGTGCCAGCCCTGAAAGCTCTTGCTGCTCTTCACTGTCCCCGTGTGGCCTATGTACAGGCACAACAGCATTGGCGATCTGTGCTTGCCCAGGATCGGTACACCTCACGGTGTTCGTTCTCGGCATAGCATTTTTCTGAAAAGGCAAACGTCCGGCTCCTTGTCCCACAAGGAAGGTGCCAGCCCTGAAAGCTCTTGCTGCTCTTCACTGTCCCCGTGCAGCCTATGCACAGGCACAACAGCATTGGGGATCTGTGCTTGCCCAGGATCGGTACACCTCACGGTGTTCGTTCTCGGCAGAGGCTCTTCCGAAAAGGCAAACGTCCGGCTCCTTGTCCCACAAGGAAGGTGCCAGCCCTGAAAGCTCTTGCTGCTCTTCACTGTCCCCGTGCAGCCTATGCACAGGCACAACAGCATTCGGGATCTGTGCTTGCCCAGGAACGGTACACCTCACGGTGTTCGTTCTCGGCAGAGGCTCTTCCGAAAAGGCAAACGTCCAGCTCCTTGTCCCACAAGGAAGGTGCCAGCCCTGAAAGCTCTTGCTGCTCTTCACTGTCCCCGTGCAGCCTATGCACAGGCACAACAGCATTGGGGATCTGTGCTTGCCCAGGATCGGTACACCTCACGGTGTCCGTTCTCGGCATAGCATTTTTCTGAAAAGGCAAACTTCCGGCTCCTTGTCCCACAAGGAAGGTGCCAGCCCTGAAAGCTCTTGCTGCTCTTCACTGTCCCCATGCAGCCTATGCACAGGCACAACAGCATTGGGGATCTGTGCTTGCCCAGGAACGGTACACCTCACGGTGTTCGTTCTCGGCAGAGGCTCTTCCGAAAAGGTAAACGTCCGGCTCCTTGTCCCACAAGGAAGGTGCCAGCCCTGAAAGCTCTTGCTGCTCTTCACTGTCCCCGTGCAGCCTATGCACAGGCACAACAGCATTGGGGATCTGTGCTTGCCCAGGATCGGTACACCTCACGGTGTTCGTTCTCGGCATAGCATTTTTCTGAAAAGGCAAACGTCCGGCTCCTTGTCCCACAAGGAAGGTGCCAGCCCTGAAAGCTCTTGCTGCTCTTCACTGTCCCCGTGCAGCCTATGCACAGGCACAACAGCATTGGGGATCTGTGCTTGCCCAGGATCGGTACACCTCACGGTGTTCGTTCTCGGCATAGCATTTTTCTGAAAAGGCAAACGTCCGGCTCCTTGTCCCACAAGGAAGGTGCCAGCCCTGAAAGCTCTTGCTGCTCTTCACTGTCCCTGTGCAGCCTATGCACAGGCACAACAGCATTGGGGATCTGTGCTTGCCCAGGATCGGTACACCTCACGGTGTTCGTTCTCGGCAGAGGCTCTTCCGAAAAGGCAAACGTCCGGCTCCTTGTCCCACAAGGAAGGTGCCAGCCCTGAAAGCTCTTGCTGCTCTTCACTGTCCCCGTGCAGCCTATGCACAGGCACAACAGCATTGGGGATCTGTGCTTGCCCAGGAACGGTACACCTCACGGTGTTCGTTCTCGGCAGAGGCTCTTCCGAAAAGGCAAACGTCCAGCTCCTTGTCCCACAAGGAAGGTGCCAGCCCTGAAAGCTCTTGCTGCTCTTCACTGTCCCCGTGCAGCCTATGCACAGGCACAACAGCATTGGGGATCTGTGCTTGCCCAGGATCGGTACACCTCACGGTGTCCGTTCTCGGCATAGCATTTTTCTGAAAAGGCAAACTTCCGGCTCCTTGTCCCACAAGGAAGGTGCCAGCCCTGAAAGCTCTTGCTGCTCTTCACTGTCCCCGTGCAGCCTATGCACAGGCACAACAGCATTGGGGATCTGTGCTTGCCCAGGATCGGTACACCTCACGGTGTTCGTTCTCGGCAGAGGCTCTTCCGAAAAGGTAAACGTCCGGCTCCTTGTCCCACAAGGAAGGTGCCAGCCCTGAAAGCTCTTGCTGCTCTTCACTGTCCCCGTGCAGCCTATGCACAGGCACAACAGCATTGGGGATATGTGCTTGCCCAGGAACGGTACACCTCACGGTGTTCGTTCTCGGCAGAGGCTCTTCCGAAAAGGCAAACGTCCAGCTCCTTGTCCCACAAGGAAGGTGCCAGCCCTGAAAGCTCTTGCTGCTCTTCACTGTCCCCGTGTAGCCTATGCACAGGCACAACAGCATTGGGGATCTGTGCTTGCCCAGTATCGGTACACCTCACGGTGTTCGTTCTCGGCATAGCATTTTTCTGAAAAGGCAAACGTCCGGCTCCTTGTCCCACAAGGAAGGTGCCAGCCCTGAAAGCTCTTGCTGCTCTTCACTGTCCCCGTGCAGCCTATGCACAGGCACAACAGCATTGGGGATCTGTGCTTGCCCAGGATCGGTACACCTCACGGTGTTCGTTCTCGGCATAGCATTTTTCTGAAAAGGCAAACTTCCGGCTCCTTGTCCCACAAGGAAGGTGCCAGCCCTGAAAGCTCTTGCTGCTCTTCACTGTCCCCATGCAGCCTATGCACAGGCACAACAGCATTGGGGATCTGTGCTTGCCCAGGATCGGTACACCTCACGGTGTTCGTTCTCGGCAGAGGCTCTTCCGAAAAGGCAAACGTCCGGCTCCTTGTCCCACAAGGAAGGTGCCAGCCCTGAAAGCTCTTGCTGCTCTTCACTGTCCCCGTGCAGCCTATGCACAGGCACAACAGCATTGGGGATCTGTGCTTGCCCAGGAACGGTACACCTCACGGTGTTCGTTCTCGGCATAGCATTTTTCTGAAAAGGCAAACGTCCGGCTCCTTGTCCCACAAGAAAGGTGCCAGCCCTGAAAGCTCTTGCTGCTCTTCACTGTCCCTGTGCAGCCTATGCACAGGCACAACAGCATTGGGGATCTGTGCTTGCCCAGGATCGGTACACCTCACGGTGTTCGTTCTCGGCAGAGGCTCTTCCGAAAAGGCAAACGTCCGGCTCCTTGTCCCACAAGGAAGGTGCCAGCCCTGAAAGCTCTTGCTGCTCTTCACTCTCCCTGTGCAGCCTATGCACAGGCACAACAGCATTGGGGATCTGTGCTTGCCCAGGACCGGTACACCTCACGGTGTTCGTTCTCGGCATAGCATTTTTCTGAAAAGGCAAACGTCCGGCTCCTTGTCCCACAAGGAAGGTGCCAGCCCTGAAAGCTCTTGCTGCTCTTCACTGTCCCCGTGCAGCCTATGCACAGGCACAACAGCATTGGGGATCTGTGCTTGCCCAGGATCGGTACACCTCACGGTGTTCGTTCTCGGCAGAGGCTCTTCCGAAAAGGCAAACGTCCGGCTCTTTGTCCCACAAGGAAGGTGCCAGCCCTGAAAGCTCTTGCTGCTCTTCACTGTCCCCGTGCAGCCTATGCACAGGCACAACAGCATTGGGGATCTGTGCTTGCCCAGGAACGGTACACCTCACGGTGTTCGTTCTCGGCAGAGGCTCTTCCGAAAAGGCAAACGTCCACCTCCTTGTCCCACAAGGAAGGTGCCAGCCCTGAAAGCTCTTGCTGCTCTTCACTGTCCCCGTGCAGCCTATGCACAGGCACAGCAGCATTGGGGATCTGTGCTTGCCCAGGATCGGTACACCTCACGGTGTTCGTTGTCGGCATAGCATTTTTCTGAAAAGGCAAACGTCTGGCTCCTTGTCCCACAAGAAAGGTGCCAGCCCTGAAAGCTCTTGCTGCTCTTCACTGTCCCTGTGCAGCCTATGCACAGGCACAACAGCATTGGGGATCTGTGCTTGCCCAGGATCGGTACACCTCACGGTGTTCGTTCTCGGCAGAGGCTCTTCCGAAAAGGCAAACGTCCGGCTCCTTGTCCCACAAGGAAGGTGCCAGCCCTGAAAGCTCTTGCTGCTCTTCACTGTCCCTGTGCAGCCTATGCACAGGCACAACAGCATTGGGGATCTGTGCTTGCCCAGGATCGGTACACCTCACGGTGTTCGTTCTCGGCATAGCATTTTTCTGAAAAGGCAAACGTCCGGCTCCTTGTCCCACAAGGAAGGTGCCAGCCCTGAAAGCTCTTGCTGCTCTTCACTGTCCCCGTGCAGCCTATGCACAGGCACAACAGCATTGGGGATCTGTGCTTGCCCAGGATCGGTACACCTCACGGTGTTCGTTCTCGGCATAGCATTTTTCTGAAAAGGCAAACTTCCGGCTCCTTGTCCCACAAGGAAGGTGCCAGCCCTGAAAGCTCTTGCTGCTCTTCACTGTCCCCGTGCAGCCTATGCACAGGCACAACAGCATTGGGGATCTGTGCTTGCCCAGGAACGGTACACCTCTCAGTGTCCGTTCTCGGCATAGCATTTTTCTGAAAAGGCAAACGTCTGGCTCCTTGTCCCATAAGGAAGGTGCCAGCCCTGAAAGCTCTTGCTGCTCTTCACTGTCCCCGTGCAGCCTATGCACAGGCACAACAGCATTGGGGATCTGTGCTTGCCCAGGAACGGTACACCTCTCAGTGTCCGTTCTCGGCGTAGCATTTTTCTGAAAAGGCAAACGTCCAGCTCCTTGTCCCACAAGGAAGGTGCCAGCCCTGAAAGCTCTTGCTGCTCTTCACTGTCCCCGTGCAGCCTATGCACAGGCACAACAGCATTGGGGATCTGTGCTTGCCCAGGATCGGTACACCTCACGGTGTTCGTTCTCGGCATAGCATTTTTCTGAAAAGGCAAACGTCCGGCTCCTTGTCCCACAAGGAAGGTGCCAGCCCTGAAAGCTCTTGCTGCTCTTCACTGTCCCCGTGCAGCCTATGCACAGGCACAACAGCATTGGGGATCTGTGCTTGCCCAGGATCGGTACACCTCACGGTGTTCGTTCTCGGCATAGCATTTTTCTGAAAAGGCAAACGTCCGGCTCCTTGTCCCACAAGGAAGGTGCCAGCCCTGAAAGCTCTTGCTGCTCTTCACTGTCCCCGTGCAGCCTATGCACAGGCACAACAGCATTGGGGATCTGTGCTTGCCCAGGATCGGTACACCTCACGGTGTTCGTTCTCGGCAGAGGCTCTTCCGAAAAGGCAAACGTCCAGCTCCTTGTCCCACAAGGAAGGTGCCAGCCCTGAAAGCTCTTGCTGCTCTTCACTGTCCCCGTGCAGCCTATGCACAGGCACAACAGCATTGGGGATCTGTGCTTGCCCAGGATCGGTACACCTCACGGTGTTCGTTCTCGGCATAGCATTTTTCTGAAAAGGCAAACGTCCGGCTCCTTGTCCCACAAGGAAGGTGCCAGCCCTGAAAGCTCTTGCTGCTCTTCACTGTCCCCGTGCAGCCTATGCACAGGCACAACAGCATTGGGGATCTGTGCTTGCCCAGGATCGGTACACCTCACGGTGTTCGTTCTCGGCATAGCATTTTTCTGAAAAGGCAAACGTCCGGCTCCTTGTCCCACAAGGAAGGTGCCAGCCCTGAAAGCTCTTGCTGCTCTTCACTGTCCCCGTGCAGCCTATGCACAGGCACAACAGCATTGGGGATCTGTGCTTGCCCAGGATCGGTATACCTCACGGTGTTCGTTCTCGGCAGAGGCTCTTCCGAAAAGGCAAACGTCCGACTCCTTGTCCCACAAGGAAGGTGCCAGCCCTGAAAGCTCTTGCTGCTCTTCACTGTCCCCGTGCAGCCTATGCACAGGCACAACAGCATTGGGGATCTGTGCTTGCCCAGGATCGGTACACCTCACGGTGTTCGTTCTCGGCAGAGGCTCTTCCGAAAAGGCAAACGTCCGGCTCCTTGTCCCACAAGGAAGGTGCCAGCCCTGAAAGCTCTTGCTGCTCTTCACTGTCCCCGTGCAGCCTATGCACAGGCACAACAGCATTGGGGATCTGTGCTTGCCCAGGATCGGTACACCTCACGGTGTTCGTTCTCGGCAGAGGCTCTTCCGAAAAGGCAAACGTCCAGCTCCTTGTCCCACAAGGAAGGTGCCAGCCCTGAAAGCTCTTGCTGCTCTTCACTGTCCCCGTGCAGCCTATGCACAGGCACAACAGCATTGGGGATCTGTGCTTGCCCAGGATCGGTACACCTCACGGTGTTCGTTCTCGGCATAGCATTTTTCTGAAAAGGCAAACGTCCAGCTCCTTGTCCCACAAGGAAGGTGCCAGCCCTGAAAGCTCTTGCTGCTCTTCACTGTCCCCGTGCAGCCTATGCACAGGCACAACAGCATTGGGGATCTGTGCTTGCCCAGGATCGGTACACCTCACGGTGTTCGTTCTCGGCATAGCATTTTTCTGAAAAGGCAAACGTCCAGCTCCTTGTCCCACAAGGAAGGTGCCAGCCCTGAAAGCTCTTGCTGCTCTTCACTGTCCCCGTGCAGCCTATGCACAGGCGCAACAGCATTGGGGATCTGTGCTTGCCCAGGATCGGTACACCTCACGGTGTTCGTTCTCGGCAGAGGCTCTTCCAAAAAGGCAAACGTCCGGCTCCTTGTCCCACAAGGAAGGTGCCAGCCCTGAAAGCTCTTGCTGCTCTTCACTGTCCCCGTGCAGCCTATGCACAGGCACAACAGCATTGGGGATCTGTGCTTGCCCAGGATCGGTACACCTCACGGTGTTCGTTCTCGGCATAGCATTTTTCTGAAAAGGCAAACGTCCGGCTCCTTGTCCCACAAGGAAGGTGCCAGCCCTGAAAGCTCTTGCTGCTCTTCACTGTCCCCGTGCAGCCTATGCACAGGCACAACAGCATTGGGGATATGTGCTTGCCCAGGATCGGTACACCTCACGGTGTCCGTTCTCGGCATAGCATTTTTCTGAAAAGGCAAACTTCCGGCTCCTTGTCCCACAAGGAAGGTGCCAGCCCTGAAAGCTCTTGCTGCTCTTCACTGTCCCCATGCAGCCTATGCACAGGCACAACAGCATTGGGGATCTGTGCTTGCCCAGGAACGGTACACCTCTCGGTGTTCGTTCTCGGCAGAGGCTCTTCCGAAAAGGCAAACGTCCGGCTCCTTGTCCCACAAGGAAGGTGCCAGCCCTGAAAGCTCTTGCTGCTCTTCACTGTCCCCGTGCAGCCTATGCACAGGCACAACAGCATTGGGGATCTGTGCTTGCCCAGGATCGGTACACCTCACGGTGTTCGTTCTCGGCAGAGGCTCTTCCGAAAAGGCAAACGTCCATCTCCTTGTCCCACAAGGAAGGTGCCAGCCCTGAAAGCTCTTGCTGCTCTTCACTGTCCCCGTGCAGCCTATGCACAGGCACAACAGCATTGGGGATCTGTGCTTGCCCAGGATCGGTACACCTCACGGTGTTCGTTCTCGGCATAGCATTTTTCTGAAAAGGCAAACGTCCGACTCCTTGTCCCACAAGGAAGGTGCCAGCCCTGAAAGCTCTTGCTGCTCTTCACTGTCCCCGTGCAGCCTATGCACAGGCACAACAGCATTGGGGATATGTGCTTGCCCAGGAACGGTACACCTCACGGTGTTCGTTCTCGGCAGAGGCTCTTCCGAAAAGGCAAACGTCCAGCTCCTTGTCCCACAAGGAAGGTGCCAGCCCTGAAAGCTCTTGCTGCTCTTCACTGTCCCTGTGCAGCCTATGCACAGGCACAACAGCATTGGGGATCTGTGCTTGCCCAGGATCGGTACACCTCACGGTGTTCGTTCTCGGCATAGCATTTTTCTGAAAAGGCAAACTTCCGGCTCCTTGTCCCACAAGGAAGGTGCCAGCCCTGAAAGCTCTTGCTGCTCTTCACTGTCCCTGTGCAGCCTATGCACAGGCACAACAGCATTGGGGATCTGTGCTTGCCCAGGAACGGTACACCTCACGGTGTTCGTTCTCGGCAGAGGCTCTTCCGAAAAGGCAAACGTCCGGCTCCTTGTCCCACAAGGAAGGTGCCAGCCCTGAAAGCTCTTGCTGCTCTTCACTGTCCCCGTGCAGCCTATGCACAGGCACAACAGCATTGGGGATCTGTGCTTGCCCAGGATCGGTACACCTCACGGTGTCCGTTCTCGGCATAGCATTTTTCTGAAAAGGCAAACTTCCGGCTCCTTGTCCCACAAGGAAGGTGCCAGCCCTGAAAGCTCTTGCTGCTCTTCACTGTCCCCGTGCAGCCTATGCACAGACACAACAGCATTGGGGATCTGTGCTTGCCCAGGAACGGTACACCTCACGGTGTTCGTTCTCGGCAGAGGCTCTTCCGAAAAGGCAAACGTCCGGCTCCTTGTCCCACAAGGAAGGTGCCAGCCCTGAAAGCTCTTGCTGCTCTTCACTGTCCCCGTGCAGCCTATGCACAGGCACAACAGCATTGGGGATCTGTGCTTGCCCAGGATCGGTACACCTCACGGTGTTCGTTCTCGGCAGAGGCTCTTCCGAAAAGGCAAACGTCCGGCGCCTTGTCCCACAAGGAAGGTGCCAGCCCTGAAAGCTCTTGCTGCTCTTCACTGTCCCCGTGCAGCCTATGCACAGGCACAACAGCATACGGGATCTGTGCTTGCCCAGGATCGGTACACCTCACGGTGTTCGTTCTCGGCATAGCATTTTTCTGAAAAGGCAAACGTCCGACTCTTTGTCCCACAAGGAAGGTGCCAGCCCTGAAAGCTCTTGCTGCTCTTCACTGTCCCCGTGCAGCCTATGCACAGGCACAACAGCATTGGGGATCTGTGCTTGCCCAGGATCGGTACACCTCACGGTGTTCGTTCTCGGCAGAGGCTCTTCCGAAAAGGCAAACGTCCAGCTCCTTGTCCCACAAGGAAGGTGCCAGCCCTGAAAGCTCTTGCTGCTCTTCACTGTCCCCGTGCAGCCTATGCACAGGCACAACAGCATTGGGGATCTGTGCTTGCCCAGGATCGGTACACCTCACGGTGTTCGTTCTCGGCATAGCATTTTTCTGAAAAGGCAAACGTCCGGCTCCTTGTCCCACAAGGAAGGTGCCAGCCCTGAAAGCTCTTGCTGCTCTTCACTGTCCCCGTGCAGCCTATGCACAGGCACAACAGCATTGGGGATCTGTGCTTGCCCAGGATCGGTACACCTCACGGTGTTCGTTCTCGGCAGAGGCTCTTCCGAAAAGGCAAACGTCCGGCTCCTTGTCCCACAAGGAAGGTGCCAGCCCTGAAAGCTCTTGCTGCTCTTCACTGTCCCCGTGCAGCCTATGCACAGGCACAACAGCATTCGGGATCTGTGCTTGCCCAGGAACGGTACACCTCACGGTGTTCGTTCTCGGCAGAGGCTCTTCCGAAAAGGCAAACGTCCAGCTCCTTGTCCCACAAGGAAGGTGCCAGCCCTGAAAGCTCTTGCTGCTCTTCACTGTCCCCGTGCAGCCTATGCACAGGCACAACAGCATTGGGGATCTGTGCTTGCCCAGGAACGGTACACCTCACGGTGTTCGTTCTCGGCAGAGGCTCTTCCGAAAAGGTAAACGTCCGGCTCCTTGTCCCACAAGGAAGGTGCCAGCCCTGAAAGCTCTTGCTGCTCTTCACTGTCCCCGTGCAGCCTATGCACAGGCACAACAGCATTGGGGATCTGTGCTTGCCCAGGATCGGTACACCTCACGGTGTCCGTTCTCGGCATAGCATTTTTCTGAAAAGGCAAACTTCCGGCTCCTTGTCCCACAAGGAAGGTGCCAGCCCTGAAAGCTCTTGCTGCTCTTCACTGTCCCCGTGCAGCCTATGCACAGGCACAACAGCATTGGGGATCTGTGCTTGCCCAGGATCGGTACACCTCACGGTGTTCGTTCTCGGCATAGCATTTTTCTGAAAAGGCAAACTTCCGGCTCCTTGTCCCACAAGGAAGGTGCCAGCCCTGAAAGCTCTTGCTGCTCTTCACTGTCCCCGTGCAGCCTATGCACAGGCACAACAGCATTGGGGATCTGTGCTTGCCCAGGATCGGTACACCTCACGGTGTTCGTTCTCGGCATAGCATTTTTCTGAAAAGGCAAACGTCCGGCTCCTTGTCCCACAAGGAAGGTGCCAGCCCTGAAAGCTCTTGCTGCTCTTCACTGTCCCCGTGCAGCCTATGCACAGGCACAACAGCATTGGGGATCTGTGCTTGCCCAGGAACGGTACACCTCACGGTGTTCGTTCTCGGCAGAGGCTCTTCCGAAAAGGCAAACGTCCGGCTCCTTGTCCCACAAGGAAGGTGCCAGCCCTGAAAGCTCTTGCTGCTCTTCACTGTCCCCGTGCAGCCTATGCACAGGCACAACAGCATTGGGGATCTGTGCTTGCCCAGGATCGGTACACCTCACGGTGTTCGTTCTCGGCAGAGGCTCTTCCGAAAAGGCAAACGTCCAGCTCCTTGTCCCACAAGGAAGGTGCCAGCCCTGAAAGCTCTTGCTGCTCTTCACTGTCCCCGTGCAGCCTATGCACAGGCACAACAGCATTGGGGATCTGTGCTTGCCCAGGATCGGTACACCTCACGGTGTTCGTTCTCGGCATAGCATTTTTCTGAAAAGGCAAACGTCCAGCTCCTTGTCCCACAAGGAAGGTGCCAGCCCTGAAAGCTCTTGCTGCTCTTCACTGTCCCCGTGCAGCCTATGCACAGGCACAACAGCATTGGGGATCTGTGCTTGCCCAGGATCGGTACACCTCACGGTGTTCGTTCTCGGCATAGCATTTTTCTGAAAAGGCAAACGTCCAGCTCCTTGTCCCACAAGGAAGGTGCCAGCCCTGAAAGCTCTTGCTGCTCTTCACTGTCCCCGTGCAGCCTATGCACAGGCGCAACAGCATTGGGGATCTGTGCTTGCCCAGGATCGGTACACCTCACGGTGTTCGTTCTCGGCAGAGGCTCTTCCAAAAAGGCAAACGTCCGGCTCCTTGTCCCACAAGGAAGGTGCCAGCCCTGAAAGCTCTTGCTGCTCTTCACTGTCCCCGTGCAGCCTATGCACAGGCACAACAGCATTGGGGATCTGTGCTTGCCCAGGATCGGTACACCTCACGGTGTTCGTTCTCGGCATAGCATTTTTCTGAAAAGGCAAACGTCCGGCTCCTTGTCCCACAAGGAAGGTGCCAGCCCTGAAAGCTCTTGCTGCTCTTCACTGTCCCCGTGCAGCCTATGCACAGGCACAACAGCATTGGGGATCTGTGCTTGCCCAGGATCGGTACACCTCACGGTGTTCGTTCTCGGCATAGCATTTTTCTGAAAAGGCAAACGTCCGGCTCCTTGTCCCACAAGGAAGGTGCCAGCCCTGAAAGCTCTTGCTGCTCTTCACTGTCCCCGTGCAGCCTATGCACAGGCACAACAGCATTGGGGATCTGTGCTTGCCCAGGATCGGTACACCTCACGGTGTTCGTTCTCGGCATAGCATTTTTCTGAAAAGGCAAACGTCCGGCTCCTTGTCCCACAAGGAAGGTGCCAGCCCTGAAAGCTCTTGCTGCTCTTCACTGTCCCCGTGCAGCCTATGCACAGGCACAACAGCATTGGGGATATGTGCTTGCCCAGGATCGGTACACCTCACGGTGTCCGTTCTCGGCATAGCATTTTTCTGAAAAGGCAAACTTCCGGCTCCTTGTCCCACAAGGAAGGTGCCAGCCCTGAAAGCTCTTGCTGCTCTTCACTGTCCCCATGCAGCCTATGCACAGGCACAACAGCATTGGGGATCTGTGCTTGCCCAGGAACGGTACACCTCTCGGTGTTCGTTCTCGGCAGAGGCTCTTCCGAAAAGGCAAACGTCCGGCTCCTTGTCCCACAAGGAAGGTGCCAGCCCTGAAAGCTCTTGCTGCTCTTCACTGTCCCCGTGCAGCCTATGCACAGGCACAACAGCATTCGGGATCTGTGCTTGCCCAGGATCGGTACACCTCACGGTGTTCGTTCTCGGCAGAGGCTCTTCCGAAAAGGCAAACGTCCATCTCCTTGTCCCACAAGGAAGGTGCCAGCCCTGAAAGCTCTTGCTGCTCTTCACTGTCCCCGTGCAGCCTATGCACAGGCACAACAGCATACGGGATCTGTGCTTGCCCAGGATCGGTACACCTCACGGTGTTCGTTCTCGGCATAGCATTTTTCTGAAAAGGCAAACGTCCGACTCTTTGTCCCACAAGGAAGGTGCCAGCCCTGAAAGCTCTTGCTGCTCTTCACTGTCCCCGTGCAGCCTATGCACAGGCACAACAGCATTGGGGATCTGTGCTTGCCCAGGATCGGTACCCCTCACGGTGTTCGTTCTCGGCAGAGGCTCTTCCGAAAAGGCAAACGTCCAGCTCCTTGTCCCACAAGGAAGGTGCCAGCCCTGAAAGCTCTTGCTGCTCTTCACTGTCCCCGTGCAGCCTATGCACAGGCACAACAGCATTGGGGATCTGTGCTTGCCCAGGATCGGTACACCTCACGGTGTTCGTTCTCGGCATAGCATTTTTCTGAAAAGGCAAACGTCCGGCTCCTTGTCCCACAAGGAAGGTGCCAGCCCTGAAAGCTCTTGCTGCTCTTCACTGTCCCCGTGCAGCCTATGCACAGGCACAACAGCATTGGGGATCTGTGCTTGCCCAGGATCGGTACACCTCACGGTGTTCGTTCTCGGCATAGCATTTTTCTGAAAAGGCAAACGTCCGGCTCCTTGTCCCACAAGGAAGGTGCCAGCCCTGAAAGCTCTTGCTGCTCTTCACTGTCCCCGTGCAGCCTATGCACAGGCACAACAGCATTGGGGATCTGTGCTTGCCCAGGATCGGTACACCTCACGGTGTCCGTTCTCGGCATAGCATTTTTCTGAAAAGGCAAACTTCCGGCTCCTTGTCCCACAAGGAAGGTGCCAGCCCTGAAAGCTCTTGCTGCTCTTCACTGTCCCCGTGCAGCCTATGCACAGACACAACAGCATTGGGGATCTGTGCTTGCCCAGGAACGGTACACCTCACGGTGTTCGTTCTCGGCAGAGGCTCTTCCGAAAAGGCAAACGTCCGGCTCCTTGTCCCACAAGGAAGGTGCCAGCCCTGAAAGCTCTTGCTGCTCTTCACTGTCCCCGTGCAGCCTATGCACAGGCACAACAGCATTGGGGATCTGTGCTTGCCCAGGATCGGTACACCTCACGGTGTTCGTTCTCGGCAGAGGCTCTTCCGAAAAGGCAAACGTCCAGCTCCTTGTCCCACAAGGAAGGTGCCAGCCCTGAAAGCTCTTGCTGCTCTTCACTGTCCCCGTGCAGCCTATGCACAGGCACAACAGCATTGGGGATCTGTGCTTGCCCAGGATCGGTACACCTCACGGTGTTCGTTCTCGGCATAGCATTTTTCTGAAAAGGCAAACGTCCGGCTCCTTGTCCCACAAGGAAGGTGCCAGCCCTGAAAGCTCTTGCTGCTCTTCACTGTCCCCGTGCAGCCTATGCACAGGCACAACAGCATTGGGGATCTGTGCTTGCCCAGGATCGGTACACCTCACGGTGTTCGTTCTCGGCATAGCATTTTTCTGAAAAGGCAAACGTCCGGCTCCTTGTCCCACAAGGAAGGTGCCAGCCCTGAAAGCTCTTGCTGCTCTTCACTGTCCCCGCGCAGCCTATGCACAGGCACAACAGCATTGGGGATCTGTGCTTGCCCAGGATCGGTACACCTCACGGTGTTCGTTCTCGGCAGAGGCTCTTCCGAAAAGGCAAACGTCCGGCGCCTTGTCCCACAAGGAAGGTGCCAGCCCTGAAAGCTCTTGCTGCTCTTCACTGTCCCCGTGCAGCCTATGCACAGGCACAACAGCATTGGGGATATGTGCTTGCCCAGGAACGGTACACCTCACGGTGTTCGTTCTCGGCAGAGGCTCTTCCGAAAAGGCAAACGTCCAGCTCCTTGTCCCACAAGGAAGGTGCCAGCCCTGAAAGCTCTTGCTGCTCTTCACTGTCCCCGTGCAGCCTATGCACAGGCACAACAGCATTGGGGATCTGTGCTTGCCCAGGATCGGTACACCTCACGGTGTCCGTTCTCGGCAGAGGCTCTTCCGAAAAGGCAAACGTCCGGCTCCTTGTCCCACAAGGAAGGTGCCAGCCCTGAAAGCTCTTGCTGCTCTTCACTGTCCCCGTGCAGCCTATGCACAGGCACAACAGCATTGGGGATCTGTGCTTGCCCAGGATCGGTACACCTCACGGTGTTCGTTCTCGGCATAGCATTTTTCTGAAAAGGCAAACGTCCGGCTCCTTGTCCCACAAGGAAGGTGCCAGCCCTGAAAGCTCTTGCTGCTCTTCACTGTCCCCGTGCAGCCTATGCACAGGCACAACAGCATTGGGGATATGTGCTTGCCCAGGAACGGTACACCTCACGGTGTTCGTTCTCGGCAGAGGCTCTTCCGAAAATGTAAACGTCCGGCTCCTTGTCCCACAAGGAAGGTGCCAGCCCTGAAAGCTCTTGCTGCTCTTCACTGTCCCCGTGCAGCCTATGCACAGGCACAACAGCATTGGGGATCTGTGCTTGCCCAGGATCGGTACACCTCACGGTGTTCGTTCTCGGCATAGCATTTTTCTGAAAAGGCAAACGTCCGGCTCCTTGTCCCACAAGGAAGGTGCCAGCCCTGAAAGCTCTTGCTGCTCTTCACTGTCCCCGTGCAGCCTATGCACAGGCACAACAGCATTGGGGATCTGTGCTTGCCCAGGATTGGTACACCTCACGGTGTTCGTTCTCGGCAGAGGCTCTTCCGAAAAGGCAAACGTCCGGCTCCTTGTCCCACAAGGAAGGTGCCAGCCCTGAAAGCTCTTGCTGCTCTTCACTGTCCCCGTGCAGCCTATGCACAGGCACAACAGCATTGGGGATCTGTGCTTGCCCAGGATCGGTACACCTCACGGTGTCCGTTCTCGGCATAGCATTTTTCTGAAAAGGCAAACTTCCGGCTCCTTGTCCCACAAGGAAGGTGCCAGCCCTGAAAGCTCTTGCTGCTCTTCACTGTCCCCGTGCAGCCTATGCACAGGCACAACAGCATTGGGGATCTGTGCTTGCCCAGGATCGGTACACCTCACGGTGTTCGTTCTCGGCAGAGGCTCTTCCGAAAAGGTAAACGTCCGGCTCCTTGTCCCACAAGGAAGGTGCCAGCCCTGAAAGCTCTTGCTGCTCTTCACTGTCCCCGTGCAGCCTATGCACAGGCACAACAGCATTGGGGATCTGTGCTTGCCCAGGATCGGTACACCTCACGGTGTTCGTTCTCGGCATAGCATTTTTCTGAAAAGGCAAACGTCCGGCTCCTTGTCCCACAAGGAAGGTGCCAGCCCTGAAAGCTCTTGCTGCTCTTCACTGTCCCCGTGCAGCCTATGCACAGGCACAACAGCATTGGGGATCTGTGCTTGCCCAGGATCGGTACACCTCACGGTGTCCGTTCTCGGCATAGCATTTTTCTGAAAAGGCAAACGTCCGGCTCCTTGTCCCACAAGGAAGGTGCCAGCCCTGAAAGCTCTTGCTGCTCTTCACTGTCCCCGTGCAGCCTATGCACAGGCACAACAGCATTGGGGATCTGTGCTTGCCCAGGATCGGTACACCTCACGGTGTTCGTTCTCGGCATAGCATTTTTCTGAAAAGGCAAACGTCCGGCTCCTTGTCCCACAAGGAAGGTGCCAGCCCTGAAAGCTCTTGCTGCTCTTCACTGTCCCCGTGCAGCCTATGCACAGGCACAACAGCATTGGGGATCTGTGCTTGCCCAGGATCGGTACACCTCACGGTGTTCGTTCTCGGCATAGCATTTTTCTGAAAAGGCAAACGTCCGGCTCCTTGTCCCACAAGGAAGGTGCCAGCCCTGAAAGCTCTTGCTGCTCTTCACTGTCCCCGTGCAGCCTATGCACAGGCACAACAGCATTGGGGATCTGTGCTTGCCCAGGATCGGTACACCTCACGGTGTTCGTTCTCGGCATAGCATTTTTCTGAAAAGGCAAACGTCCGGCTCCTTGTCCCACAAGGAAGGTGCCAGCCCTGAAAGCTCTTGCTGCTCTTCACTGTCCCCGTGCAGCCTATGCACAGGCACAACAGCATTGGGGATCTGTGCTTGCCCAGGATCGGTACACCTCACGGTGTTCGTTCTCGGCATAGCATTTTTCTGAAAAGGCAAACGTCCGGCTCCTTGTCCCACAAGGAAGGTGCCAGCCCTGAAAGCTCTTGCTGCTCTTCACTGTCCCCGTGCAGCCTATGCACAGGCACAACAGCATTGGGGATCTGTGCTTGCCCAGGAACGGTACACCTCACGGTGTTCGTTCTCGGCAGAGGCTCTTCCGAAAAGGCAAACGTCCAGCTCCTTGTCCCACAAGGAAGGTGCCAGCCCTGAAAGCTCTTGCTGCTCTTCACTGTCCCCGTGTGGCCTATGCACAGGCACAACAGCATTGGCGATCTGTGCTTGCCCAGGATCGGTACACCTCACGGTGTTCGTTCTCGGCATAGCATTTTTCTGAAAAGGCAAACGTCCGGCTCCTTGTCCCACAAGGAAGGTGCCAGCCCTGAAAGCTCTTGCTGCTCTTCACTGTCCCCGTGCAGCCTATGCACAGGCACAACAGCATTGGGGATATGTGCTTGCCCAGGAACGGTACACCTCACGGTGTTCGTTCTCGGCAGAGGCTCTTCCGAAAAGGCAAACGTCCAGCTCCTTGTCCCACAAGGAAGGTGCCAGCCCTGAAAGCTCTTGCTGCTCTTCACTGTCCCCGTGTGGCCTATGCACAGGCACAACAGCATTGGCGATCTGTGCTTGCCCAGGATCGGTACACCTCACGGTGTTCGTTCTCGGCATAGCATTTTTCTGAAAAGGCAAACGTCCGGCTCCTTGTCCCACAAGGAAGGTGCCAGCCCTGAAAGCTCTTGCTGCTCTTCACTGTCCCCGTGCAGCCTATGCACAGGCACAACAGCATTGGGGATCTGTGCTTGCCCAGGATCGGTACACCTCACGGTGTTCGTTCTCGGCAGAGGCTCTTCCGAAAAGGCAAACGTCCGGCTCCTTGTCCCACAAGGAAGGTGCCAGCCCTGAAAGCTCTTGCTGCTCTTCACTGTCCCCGTGCAGCCTATGCACAGGCACAACAGCATTCGGGATCTGTGCTTGCCCAGGAACGGTACACCTCACGGTGTTCGTTCTCGGCAGAGGCTCTTCCGAAAAGGCAAACGTCCAGCTCCTTGTCCCACAAGGAAGGTGCCAGCCCTGAAAGCTCTTGCTGCTCTTCACTGTCCCCGTGCAGCCTATGCACAGGCACAACAGCATTGGGGATCTGTGCTTGCCCAGGATCGGTACACCTCACGGTGTCCGTTCTCGGCATAGCATTTTTCTGAAAAGGCAAACTTCCGGCTCCTTGTCCCACAAGGAAGGTGCCAGCCCTGAAAGCTCTTGCTGCTCTTCACTGTCCCCATGCAGCCTATGCACAGGCACAACAGCATTGGGGATCTGTGCTTGCCCAGGAACGGTACACCTCACGGTGTTCGTTCTCGGCAGAGGCTCTTCCGAAAAGGTAAACGTCCGGCTCCTTGTCCCACAAGGAAGGTGCCAGCCCTGAAAGCTCTTGCTGCTCTTCACTGTCCCCGTGCAGCCTATGCACAGGCACAACAGCATTGGGGATCTGTGCTTGCCCAGGATCGGTACACCTCACGGTGTTCGTTCTCGGCATAGCATTTTTCTGAAAAGGCAAACGTCCGGCTCCTTGTCCCACAAGGAAGGTGCCAGCCCTGAAAGCTCTTGCTGCTCTTCACTGTCCCCGTGCAGCCTATGCACAGGCACAACAGCATTGGGGATCTGTGCTTGCCCAGGATCGGTACACCTCACGGTGTTCGTTCTCGGCATAGCATTTTTCTGAAAAGGCAAACGTCCGGCTCCTTGTCCCACAAGGAAGGTGCCAGCCCTGAAAGCTCTTGCTGCTCTTCACTGTCCCTGTGCAGCCTATGCACAGGCACAACAGCATTGGGGATCTGTGCTTGCCCAGGATCGGTACACCTCACGGTGTTCGTTCTCGGCAGAGGCTCTTCCGAAAAGGCAAACGTCCGGCTCCTTGTCCCACAAGGAAGGTGCCAGCCCTGAAAGCTCTTGCTGCTCTTCACTGTCCCCGTGCAGCCTATGCACAGGCACAACAGCATTGGGGATCTGTGCTTGCCCAGGAACGGTACACCTCACGGTGTTCGTTCTCGGCAGAGGCTCTTCCGAAAAGGCAAACGTCCAGCTCCTTGTCCCACAAGGAAGGTGCCAGCCCTGAAAGCTCTTGCTGCTCTTCACTGTCCCCGTGCAGCCTATGCACAGGCACAACAGCATTGGGGATCTGTGCTTGCCCAGGATCGGTACACCTCACGGTGTCCGTTCTCGGCATAGCATTTTTCTGAAAAGGCAAACTTCCGGCTCCTTGTCCCACAAGGAAGGTGCCAGCCCTGAAAGCTCTTGCTGCTCTTCACTGTCCCCGTGCAGCCTATGCACAGGCACAACAGCATTGGGGATCTGTGCTTGCCCAGGATCGGTACACCTCACGGTGTTCGTTCTCGGCAGAGGCTCTTCCGAAAAGGTAAACGTCCGGCTCCTTGTCCCACAAGGAAGGTGCCAGCCCTGAAAGCTCTTGCTGCTCTTCACTGTCCCCGTGCAGCCTATGCACAGGCACAACAGCATTGGGGATATGTGCTTGCCCAGGAACGGTACACCTCACGGTGTTCGTTCTCGGCAGAGGCTCTTCCGAAAAGGCAAACGTCCAGCTCCTTGTCCCACAAGGAAGGTGCCAGCCCTGAAAGCTCTTGCTGCTCTTCACTGTCCCCGTGTAGCCTATGCACAGGCACAACAGCATTGGGGATCTGTGCTTGCCCAGTATCGGTACACCTCACGGTGTTCGTTCTCGGCATAGCATTTTTCTGAAAAGGCAAACGTCCGGCTCCTTGTCCCACAAGGAAGGTGCCAGCCCTGAAAGCTCTTGCTGCTCTTCACTGTCCCCGTGCAGCCTATGCACAGGCACAACAGCATTGGGGATCTGTGCTTGCCCAGGATCGGTACACCTCACGGTGTTCGTTCTCGGCATAGCATTTTTCTGAAAAGGCAAACTTCCGGCTCCTTGTCCCACAAGGAAGGTGCCAGCCCTGAAAGCTCTTGCTGCTCTTCACTGTCCCCATGCAGCCTATGCACAGGCACAACAGCATTGGGGATCTGTGCTTGCCCAGGATCGGTACACCTCACGGTGTTCGTTCTCGGCAGAGGCTCTTCCGAAAAGGCAAACGTCCGGCTCCTTGTCCCACAAGGAAGGTGCCAGCCCTGAAAGCTCTTGCTGCTCTTCACTGTCCCCGTGCAGCCTATGCACAGGCACAACAGCATTGGGGATCTGTGCTTGCCCAGGAACGGTACACCTCACGGTGTTCGTTCTCGGCATAGCATTTTTCTGAAAAGGCAAACGTCCGGCTCCTTGTCCCACAAGGAAGGTGCCAGCCCTGAAAGCTCTTGCTGCTCTTCACTGTCCCTGTGCAGCCTATGCACAGGCACAACAGCATTGGGGATCTGTGCTTGCCCAGGATCGGTACACCTCACGGTGTTCGTTCTCGGCATAGCATTTTTCTGAAAAGGCAAACGTCCGGCTCCTTGTCCCACAAGGAAGGTGCCAGCCCTGAAAGCTCTTGCTGCTCTTCACTGTCCCCGTGCAGCCTATGCACAGGCACAACAGCATACGGGATCTGTGCTTGCCCAGGATCGGTACACCTCACGGTGTTCGTTCTCGGCATAGCATTTTTCTGAAAAGGCAAACGTCCGGCTCCTTGTCCCACAAGGAAGGTGCCAGCCCTGAAAGCTCTTGCTGCTCTTCACTGTCCCCGTGCAGCCTATGCACAGGCACAACAGCATTGGGGATATGTGCTTGCCCAGGAACGGTACACCTCACGGTGTTCGTTCTCGGCAGAGGCTCTTCCGAAAAGGCAAACGTCCAGCTCCTTGTCCCACAAGGAAGGTGCCAGCCCTGAAAGCTCTTGCTGCTCTTCACTGTCCCCGTGCAGCCTATGCACAGGCACAGCAGCATTCGGGATCTGTGCTTGCCCAGGATCGGTACACCTCACGGTGTTCGTTCTCGGCATAGCATTTTTCTGAAAAGGCAAACGTCCGGCTCCTTGTCCCACAAGAAAGGTGCCAGCCCTGAAAGCTCTTGCTGCTCTTCACTGTCCCTGTGCAGCCTATGCACAGGCACAACAGCATTGGGGATCTGTGCTTGCCCAGGATCGGTACACCTCACGGTGTTCGTTCTCGGCAGAGGCTCTTCCGAAAAGGCAAACGTCCGGCTCCTTGTCCCACAAGGAAGGTGCCAGCCCTGAAAGCTCTTGCTGCTCTTCACTCTCCCTGTGCAGCCTATGCACAGGCACAACAGCATTGGGGATCTGTGCTTGCCCAGGACCGGTACACCTCACGGTGTTCGTTCTCGGCATAGCATTTTTCTGAAAAGGCAAACGTCCGGCTCCTTGTCCCACAAGGAAGGTGCCAGCCCTGAAAGCTCTTGCTGCTCTTCACTGTCCCCGTGCAGCCTATGCACAGGCACAACAGCATTGGGGATCTGTGCTTGCCCAGGATCGGTACACCTCACGGTGTTCGTTCTCGGCAGAGGCTCTTCCGAAAAGGCAAACGTCCGGCTCTTTGTCCCACAAGGAAGGTGCCAGCCCTGAAAGCTCTTGCTGCTCTTCACTGTCCCCGTGCAGCCTATGCACAGGCACAACAGCATTGGGGATCTGTGCTTGCCCAGGAACGGTACACCTCACGGTGTTCGTTCTCGGCAGAGGCTCTTCCGAAAAGGCAAACGTCCACCTCCTTGTCCCACAAGGAAGGTGCCAGCCCTGAAAGCTCTTGCTGCTCTTCACTGTCCCCGTGCAGCCTATGCACAGGCACAGCAGCATTGGGGATCTGTGCTTGCCCAGGATCGGTACACCTCACGGTGTTCGTTGTCGGCATAGCATTTTTCTGAAAAGGCAAACGTCTGGCTCCTTGTCCCACAAGAAAGGTGCCAGCCCTGAAAGCTCTTGCTGCTCTTCACTGTCCCTGTGCAGCCTATGCACAGGCACAACAGCATTGGGGATCTGTGCTTGCCCAGGATCGGTACACCTCACGGTGTTCGTTCTCGGCAGAGGCTCTTCCGAAAAGGCAAACGTCCGGCTCCTTGTCCCACAAGGAAGGTGCCAGCCCTGAAAGCTCTTGCTGCTCTTCACTGTCCCTGTGCAGCCTATGCACAGGCACAACAGCATTGGGGATCTGTGCTTGCCCAGGATCGGTACACCTCACGGTGTTCGTTCTCGGCATAGCATTTTTCTGAAAAGGCAAACGTCCGGCTCCTTGTCCCACAAGGAAGGTGCCAGCCCTGAAAGCTCTTGCTGCTCTTCACTGTCCCCGTGCAGCCTATGCACAGGCACAACAGCATTGGGGATCTGTGCTTGCCCAGGATCGGTACACCTCACGGTGTTCGTTCTCGGCATAGCATTTTTCTGAAAAGGCAAACTTCCGGCTCCTTGTCCCACAAGGAAGGTGCCAGCCCTGAAAGCTCTTGCTGCTCTTCACTGTCCCCGTGCAGCCTATGCACAGGCACAACAGCATTGGGGATCTGTGCTTGCCCAGGAACGGTACACCTCTCAGTGTCCGTTCTCGGCATAGCATTTTTCTGAAAAGGCAAACGTCTGGCTCCTTGTCCCATAAGGAAGGTGCCAGCCCTGAAAGCTCTTGCTGCTCTTCACTGTCCCCGTGCAGCCTATGCACAGGCACAACAGCATTGGGGATCTGTGCTTGCCCAGGAACGGTACACCTCTCAGTGTCCGTTCTCGGCGTAGCATTTTTCTGAAAAGGCAAACGTCCAGCTCCTTGTCCCACAAGGAAGGTGCCAGCCCTGAAAGCTCTTGCTGCTCTTCACTGTCCCCGTGCAGCCTATGCACAGGCACAACAGCATTGGGGATCTGTGCTTGCCCAGGATCGGTACACCTCACGGTGTTCGTTCTCGGCATAGCATTTTTCTGAAAAGGCAAACGTCCGGCTCCTTGTCCCACAAGGAAGGTGCCAGCCCTGAAAGCTCTTGCTGCTCTTCACTGTCCCCGTGCAGCCTATGCACAGGCACAACAGCATTGGGGATCTGTGCTTGCCCAGGATCGGTACACCTCACGGTGTTCGTTCTCGGCAGAGGCTCTTCCGAAAAGGCAAACGTCCAGCTCCTTGTCCCACAAGGAAGGTGCCAGCCCTGAAAGCTCTTGCTGCTCTTCACTGTCCCCGTGCAGCCTATGCACAGGCACAACAGCATTGGGGATCTGTGCTTGCCCAGGATCGGTACACCTCACGGTGTTCGTTCTCGGCATAGCATTTTTCTGAAAAGGCAAACGTCCGGCTCCTTGTCCCACAAGGAAGGTGCCAGCCCTGAAAGCTCTTGCTGCTCTTCACTGTCCCCGTGCAGCCTATGCACAGGCACAACAGCATTGGGGATCTGTGCTTGCCCAGGATCGGTACACCTCACGGTGTTCGTTCTCGGCAGAGGCTCTTCCGAAAAGGCAAACGTCCAGCTCCTTGTCCCACAAGGAAGGTGCCAGCCCTGAAAGCTCTTGCTGCTCTTCACTGTCCCCGTGCAGCCTATGCACAGGCACAACAGCATTGGGGATCTGTGCTTGCCCAGGATCGGTACACCTCACGGTGTTCGTTCTCGGCATAGCATTTTTCTGAAAAGGCAAACGTCCGGCTCCTTGTCCCACAAGGAAGGTGCCAGCCCTGAAAGCTCTTGCTGCTCTTCACTGTCCCCGTGCAGCCTATGCACAGGCACAACAGCATTGGGGATCTGTGCTTGCCCAGGATCGGTACACCTCACGGTGTTCGTTCTCGGCATAGCATTTTTCTGAAAAGGCAAACGTCCGGCTCCTTGTCCCACAAGGAAGGTGCCAGCCCTGAAAGCTCTTGCTGCTCTTCACTGTCCCCGTGCAGCCTATGCACAGGCACAACAGCATTGGGGATCTGTGCTTGCCCAGGATCGGTATACCTCACGGTGTTCGTTCTCGGCAGAGGCTCTTCCGAAAAGGCAAACGTCCGACTCCTTGTCCCACAAGGAAGGTGCCAGCCCTGAAAGCTCTTGCTGCTCTTCACTGTCCCCGTGCAGCCTATGCACAGGCACAACAGCATTGGGGATCTGTGCTTGCCCAGGATCGGTACACCTCACGGTGTTCGTTCTCGGCAGAGGCTCTTCCGAAAAGGAAAACGTCCGGCTCCTTGTCCCACAAGGAAGGTGCCAGCCCTGAAAGCTCTTGCTGCTCTTCACTGTCCCCGTGCAGCCTATGCACAGGCACAACAGCATTGGGGATCTGTGCTTGCCCAGGAACGGTACACCTCACGGTGTTCGTTCTCGGCAGAGGCTCTTCCGAAAAGGCAAACGTCCAGCTCCTTGTCCCACAAGGAAGGTGCCAGCCCTGAAAGCTCTTGCTGCTCTTCACTGTCCCCGTGCAGCCTATGCACAGGCACAACAGCATTGGGGATCTGTGCTTGCCCAGGATCGGTACACCTCACGGTGTCCGTTCTCGGCATAGCATTTTTCTGAAAAGGCAAACGTCCGGCTCCTTGTCCCACAAGGAAGGTGCCAGCCCTGAAAGCTCTTGCTGCTCTTCACTGTCCCCGTGCAGCCTATGCACAGGCACAACAGCATTGGGGATCTGTGCTTGCCCAGGATCGGTACACCTCACGGTGTTCGTTCTCGGCAGAGGCTCTTCCGAAAAGGTAAACGTCCGGCTCCTTGTCCCACAAGGAAGGTGCCAGCCCTGAAAGCTCTTGCTGCTCTTCACTGTCCCCGTGCAGCCTATGCACAGGCACAACAGCATTGGGGATCTGTGCTTGCCCAGGATCGGTACACCTCACGGTGTTCGTTCTCGGCATAGCATTTTTCTGAAAAGGCAAACTTCCGGCTCCTTGTCCCACAAGGAAGGTGCCAGCCCTGAAAGCTCTTGCTGCTCTTCACTGTCCCCGTGCAGCCTATGCACAGGCACAACAGCATTGGGGATCTGTGCTTGCCCAGGATCGGTACACCTCACGGTGTTCGTTCTCGGCATAGCATTTTTCTGAAAAGGCAAACGTCCGGCTCCTTGTCCCACAAGGAAGGTGCCAGCCCTGAAAGCTCTTGCTGCTCTTCACTGTCCCCGTGCAGCCTATGCACAGGCACAACAGCATTGGGGATCTGTGCTTGCCCAGGATCGGTACACCTCACGGTGTTCGTTCTCGGCAGAGGCTCTTCCGAAAAGGCAAACGTCCGGCTCCTTGTCCCACAAGGAAGGTGCCAGCCCTGAAAGCTCTTGCTGCTCTTCACTGTCCCCGTGCAGCCTATGCACAGGCACAACAGCATTGGGGATCTGTGCTTGCCCAGGATCGGTACACCTCACGGTGTTCGTTCTCGGCAGAGGCTCTTCCGAAAAGGCAAACGTCCAGCTCCTTGTCCCACAAGGAAGGTGCCAGCCCTGAAAGCTCTTGCTGCTCTTCACTGTCCCCGTGCAGCCTATGCACAGGCACAACAGCATTGGGGATCTGTGCTTGCCCAGGATCGGTACACCTCACGGTGTTCGTTCTCGGCATAGCATTTTTCTGAAAAGGCAAACGTCCAGCTCCTTGTCCCACAAGGAAGGTGCCAGCCCTGAAAGCTCTTGCTGCTCTTCACTGTCCCCGTGCAGCCTATGCACAGGCACAACAGCATTGGGGATCTGTGCTTGCCCAGGATCGGTACACCTCACGGTGTTCGTTCTCGGCATAGCATTTTTCTGAAAAGGCAAACGTCCAGCTCCTTGTCCCACAAGGAAGGTGCCAGCCCTGAAAGCTCTTGCTGCTCTTCACTGTCCCCGTGCAGCCTATGCACAGGCGCAACAGCATTGGGGATCTGTGCTTGCCCAGGATCGGTACACCTCACGGTGTTCGTTCTCGGCAGAGGCTCTTCCAAAAAGGCAAACGTCCGGCTCCTTGTCCCACAAGGAAGGTGCCAGCCCTGAAAGCTCTTGCTGCTCTTCACTGTCCCCGTGCAGCCTATGCACAGGCACAACAGCATTGGGGATCTGTGCTTGCCCAGGATCGGTACACCTCACGGTGTTCGTTCTCGGCATAGCATTTTTCTGAAAAGGCAAACGTCCGGCTCCTTGTCCCACAAGGAAGGTGCCAGCCCTGAAAGCTCTTGCTGCTCTTCACTGTCCCCGTGCAGCCTATGCACAGGCACAACAGCATTGGGGATATGTGCTTGCCCAGGATCGGTACACCTCACGGTGTCCGTTCTCGGCATAGCATTTTTCTGAAAAGGCAAACTTCCGGCTCCTTGTCCCACAAGGAAGGTGCCAGCCCTGAAAGCTCTTGCTGCTCTTCACTGTCCCCATGCAGCCTATGCACAGGCACAACAGCATTGGGGATCTGTGCTTGCCCAGGAACGGTACACCTCTCGGTGTTCGTTCTCGGCAGAGGCTCTTCCGAAAAGGCAAACGTCCGGCTCCTTGTCCCACAAGGAAGGTGCCAGCCCTGAAAGCTCTTGCTGCTCTTCACTGTCCCCGTGCAGCCTATGCACAGGCACAACAGCATTGGGGATCTGTGCTTGCCCAGGATCGGTACACCTCACGGTGTTCGTTCTCGGCAGAGGCTCTTCCGAAAAGGCAAACGTCCATCTCCTTGTCCCACAAGGAAGGTGCCAGCCCTGAAAGCTCTTGCTGCTCTTCACTGTCCCCGTGCAGCCTATGCACAGGCACAACAGCATTGGGGATCTGTGCTTGCCCAGGATCGGTACACCTCACGGTGTTCGTTCTCGGCATAGCATTTTTCTGAAAAGGCAAACGTCCGACTCCTTGTCCCACAAGGAAGGTGCCAGCCCTGAAAGCTCTTGCTGCTCTTCACTGTCCCCGTGCAGCCTATGCACAGGCACAACAGCATTGGGGATATGTGCTTGCCCAGGAACGGTACACCTCACGGTGTTCGTTCTCGGCAGAGGCTCTTCCGAAAAGGCAAACGTCCAGCTCCTTGTCCCACAAGGAAGGTGCCAGCCCTGAAAGCTCTTGCTGCTCTTCACTGTCCCTGTGCAGCCTATGCACAGGCACAACAGCATTGGGGATCTGTGCTTGCCCAGGATCGGTACACCTCACGGTGTTCGTTCTCGGCATAGCATTTTTCTGAAAAGGCAAACTTCCGGCTCCTTGTCCCACAAGGAAGGTGCCAGCCCTGAAAGCTCTTGCTGCTCTTCACTGTCCCCGTGCAGCCTATGCACAGGCACAACAGCATTGGGGATCTGTGCTTGCCCAGGAACGGTACACCTCACGGTGTTCGTTCTCGGCAGAGGCTCTTCCGAAAAGGCAAACGTCCGGCTCCTTGTCCCACAAGGAAGGTGCCAGCCCTGAAAGCTCTTGCTGCTCTTCACTGTCCCCGTGCAGCCTATGCACAGGCACAACAGCATTGGGGATCTGTGCTTGCCCAGGATCGGTACACCTCACGGTGTCCGTTCTCGGCATAGCATTTTTCTGAAAAGGCAAACTTCCGGCTCCTTGTCCCACAAGGAAGGTGCCAGCCCTGAAAGCTCTTGCTGCTCTTCACTGTCCCCGTGCAGCCTATGCACAGACACAACAGCATTGGGGATCTGTGCTTGCCCAGGAACGGTACACCTCACGGTGTTCGTTCTCGGCAGAGGCTCTTCCGAAAAGGCAAACGTCCGGCTCCTTGTCCCACAAGGAAGGTGCCAGCCCTGAAAGCTCTTGCTGCTCTTCACTGTCCCCGTGCAGCCTATGCACAGGCACAACAGCATTGGGGATCTGTGCTTGCCCAGGATCGGTACACCTCACGGTGTTCGTTCTCGGCAGAGGCTCTTCCGAAAAGGCAAACGTCCGGCGCCTTGTCCCACAAGGAAGGTGCCAGCCCTGAAAGCTCTTGCTGCTCTTCACTGTCCCCGTGCAGCCTATGCACAGGCACAACAGCATACGGGATCTGTGCTTGCCCAGGATCGGTACACCTCACGGTGTTCGTTCTCGGCATAGCATTTTTCTGAAAAGGCAAACGTCCGACTCTTTGTCCCACAAGGAAGGTGCCAGCCCTGAAAGCTCTTGCTGCTCTTCACTGTCCCCGTGCAGCCTATGCACAGGCACAACAGCATTGGGGATCTGTGCTTGCCCAGGATCGGTACACCTCACGGTGTTCGTTCTCGGCAGAGGCTCTTCCGAAAAGGCAAACGTCCAGCTCCTTGTCCCACAAGGAAGGTGCCAGCCCTGAAAGCTCTTGCTGCTCTTCACTGTCCCCGTGCAGCCTATGCACAGGCACAACAGCATTGGGGATCTGTGCTTGCCCAGGATCGGTACACCTCACGGTGTTCGTTCTCGGCATAGCATTTTTCTGAAAAGGCAAACGTCCGGCTCCTTGTCCCACAAGGAAGGTGCCAGCCCTGAAAGCTCTTGCTGCTCTTCACTGTCCCCGTGCAGCCTATGCACAGGCACAACAGCATTGGGGATCTGTGCTTGCCCAGGATCGGTACACCTCACGGTGTTCGTTCTCGGCAGAGGCTCTTCCGAAAAGGCAAACGTCCGGCTCCTTGTCCCACAAGGAAGGTGCCAGCCCTGAAAGCTCTTGCTGCTCTTCACTGTCCCCGTGCAGCCTATGCACAGGCACAACAGCATTCGGGATCTGTGCTTGCCCAGGAACGGTACACCTCACGGTGTTCGTTCTCGGCAGAGGCTCTTCCGAAAAGGCAAACGTCCAGCTCCTTGTCCCACAAGGAAGGTGCCAGCCCTGAAAGCTCTTGCTGCTCTTCACTGTCCCCGTGCAGCCTATGCACAGGCACAACAGCATTGGGGATCTGTGCTTGCCCAGGAACGGTACACCTCACGGTGTTCGTTCTCGGCAGAGGCTCTTCCGAAAAGGTAAACGTCCGGCTCCTTGTCCCACAAGGAAGGTGCCAGCCCTGAAAGCTCTTGCTGCTCTTCACTGTCCCCGTGCAGCCTATGCACAGGCACAACAGCATTGGGGATCTGTGCTTGCCCAGGATCGGTACACCTCACGGTGTCCGTTCTCGGCATAGCATTTTTCTGAAAAGGCAAACTTCCGGCTCCTTGTCCCACAAGGAAGGTGCCAGCCCTGAAAGCTCTTGCTGCTCTTCACTGTCCCCGTGCAGCCTATGCACAGGCACAACAGCATTGGGGATCTGTGCTTGCCCAGGATCGGTACACCTCACGGTGTTCGTTCTCGGCATAGCATTTTTCTGAAAAGGCAAACTTCCGGCTCCTTGTCCCACAAGGAAGGTGCCAGCCCTGAAAGCTCTTGCTGCTCTTCACTGTCCCCGTGCAGCCTATGCACAGGCACAACAGCATTGGGGATCTGTGCTTGCCCAGGATCGGTACACCTCACGGTGTTCGTTCTCGGCATAGCATTTTTCTGAAAAGGCAAACGTCCGGCTCCTTGTCCCACAAGGAAGGTGCCAGCCCTGAAAGCTCTTGCTGCTCTTCACTGTCCCCGTGCAGCCTATGCACAGGCACAACAGCATTGGGGATCTGTGCTTGCCCAGGAACGGTACACCTCACGGTGTTCGTTCTCGGCAGAGGCTCTTCCGAAAAGGCAAACGTCCGGCTCCTTGTCCCACAAGGAAGGTGCCAGCCCTGAAAGCTCTTGCTGCTCTTCACTGTCCCCGTGCAGCCTATGCACAGGCACAACAGCATTGGGGATCTGTGCTTGCCCAGGATCGGTACACCTCACGGTGTTCGTTCTCGGCAGAGGCTCTTCCGAAAAGGCAAACGTCCAGCTCCTTGTCCCACAAGGAAGGTGCCAGCCCTGAAAGCTCTTGCTGCTCTTCACTGTCCCCGTGCAGCCTATGCACAGGCACAACAGCATTGGGGATCTGTGCTTGCCCAGGATCGGTACACCTCACGGTGTTCGTTCTCGGCATAGCATTTTTCTGAAAAGGCAAACGTCCAGCTCCTTGTCCCACAAGGAAGGTGCCAGCCCTGAAAGCTCTTGCTGCTCTTCACTGTCCCCGTGCAGCCTATGCACAGGCACAACAGCATTGGGGATCTGTGCTTGCCCAGGATCGGTACACCTCACGGTGTTCGTTCTCGGCATAGCATTTTTCTGAAAAGGCAAACGTCCAGCTCCTTGTCCCACAAGGAAGGTGCCAGCCCTGAAAGCTCTTGCTGCTCTTCACTGTCCCCGTGCAGCCTATGCACAGGCGCAACAGCATTGGGGATCTGTGCTTGCCCAGGATCGGTACACCTCACGGTGTTCGTTCTCGGCAGAGGCTCTTCCAAAAAGGCAAACGTCCGGCTCCTTGTCCCACAAGGAAGGTGCCAGCCCTGAAAGCTCTTGCTGCTCTTCACTGTCCCCGTGCAGCCTATGCACAGGCACAACAGCATTGGGGATCTGTGCTTGCCCAGGATCGGTACACCTCACGGTGTTCGTTCTCGGCATAGCATTTTTCTGAAAAGGCAAACGTCCGGCTCCTTGTCCCACAAGGAAGGTGCCAGCCCTGAAAGCTCTTGCTGCTCTTCACTGTCCCCGTGCAGCCTATGCACAGGCACAACAGCATTGGGGATCTGTGCTTGCCCAGGATCGGTACACCTCACGGTGTTCGTTCTCGGCATAGCATTTTTCTGAAAAGGCAAACGTCCGGCTCCTTGTCCCACAAGGAAGGTGCCAGCCCTGAAAGCTCTTGCTGCTCTTCACTGTCCCCGTGCAGCCTATGCACAGGCACAACAGCATTGGGGATCTGTGCTTGCCCAGGATCGGTACACCTCACGGTGTTCGTTCTCGGCATAGCATTTTTCTGAAAAGGCAAACGTCCGGCTCCTTGTCCCACAAGGAAGGTGCCAGCCCTGAAAGCTCTTGCTGCTCTTCACTGTCCCCGTGCAGCCTATGCACAGGCACAACAGCATTGGGGATATGTGCTTGCCCAGGATCGGTACACCTCACGGTGTCCGTTCTCGGCATAGCATTTTTCTGAAAAGGCAAACTTCCGGCTCCTTGTCCCACAAGGAAGGTGCCAGCCCTGAAAGCTCTTGCTGCTCTTCACTGTCCCCATGCAGCCTATGCACAGGCACAACAGCATTGGGGATCTGTGCTTGCCCAGGAACGGTACACCTCTCGGTGTTCGTTCTCGGCAGAGGCTCTTCCGAAAAGGCAAACGTCCGGCTCCTTGTCCCACAAGGAAGGTGCCAGCCCTGAAAGCTCTTGCTGCTCTTCACTGTCCCCGTGCAGCCTATGCACAGGCACAACAGCATTCGGGATCTGTGCTTGCCCAGGATCGGTACACCTCACGGTGTTCGTTCTCGGCAGAGGCTCTTCCGAAAAGGCAAACGTCCATCTCCTTGTCCCACAAGGAAGGTGCCAGCCCTGAAAGCTCTTGCTGCTCTTCACTGTCCCCGTGCAGCCTATGCACAGGCACAACAGCATACGGGATCTGTGCTTGCCCAGGATCGGTACACCTCACGGTGTTCGTTCTCGGCATAGCATTTTTCTGAAAAGGCAAACGTCCGACTCTTTGTCCCACAAGGAAGGTGCCAGCCCTGAAAGCTCTTGCTGCTCTTCACTGTCCCCGTGCAGCCTATGCACAGGCACAACAGCATTGGGGATCTGTGCTTGCCCAGGATCGGTACCCCTCACGGTGTTCGTTCTCGGCAGAGGCTCTTCCGAAAAGGCAAACGTCCAGCTCCTTGTCCCACAAGGAAGGTGCCAGCCCTGAAAGCTCTTGCTGCTCTTCACTGTCCCCGTGCAGCCTATGCACAGGCACAACAGCATTGGGGATCTGTGCTTGCCCAGGATCGGTACACCTCACGGTGTTCGTTCTCGGCATAGCATTTTTCTGAAAAGGCAAACGTCCGGCTCCTTGTCCCACAAGGAAGGTGCCAGCCCTGAAAGCTCTTGCTGCTCTTCACTGTCCCCGTGCAGCCTATGCACAGGCACAACAGCATTGGGGATCTGTGCTTGCCCAGGATCGGTACACCTCACGGTGTTCGTTCTCGGCATAGCATTTTTCTGAAAAGGCAAACGTCCGGCTCCTTGTCCCACAAGGAAGGTGCCAGCCCTGAAAGCTCTTGCTGCTCTTCACTGTCCCCGTGCAGCCTATGCACAGGCACAACAGCATTGGGGATCTGTGCTTGCCCAGGATCGGTACACCTCACGGTGTCCGTTCTCGGCATAGCATTTTTCTGAAAAGGCAAACTTCCGGCTCCTTGTCCCACAAGGAAGGTGCCAGCCCTGAAAGCTCTTGCTGCTCTTCACTGTCCCCGTGCAGCCTATGCACAGACACAACAGCATTGGGGATCTGTGCTTGCCCAGGAACGGTACACCTCACGGTGTTCGTTCTCGGCAGAGGCTCTTCCGAAAAGGCAAACGTCCGGCTCCTTGTCCCACAAGGAAGGTGCCAGCCCTGAAAGCTCTTGCTGCTCTTCACTGTCCCCGTGCAGCCTATGCACAGGCACAACAGCATTGGGGATCTGTGCTTGCCCAGGATCGGTACACCTCACGGTGTTCGTTCTCGGCAGAGGCTCTTCCGAAAAGGCAAACGTCCAGCTCCTTGTCCCACAAGGAAGGTGCCAGCCCTGAAAGCTCTTGCTGCTCTTCACTGTCCCCGTGCAGCCTATGCACAGGCACAACAGCATTGGGGATCTGTGCTTGCCCAGGATCGG